>NW_008356845.1:1373353-1375077 GCF_000622305.1 Nannospalax galili
CTGGATACATACTCACTTATAAGGATTTGGTGCTAGGATCCACACAGAAGGGAGAACATACGTTGTGGGGTTTTTTGTTGTTGTTGTTTTGTTTTTTGTTTGTTTTTTTTTCTGAGTCTTTATTACTTCACTTGGTGTAATAGTTTCTAGTTCGATCCATTTACCTGCAAATTTCATGATTTCATCTTTCTTTACTGCTGAGTAAAACTCTATCATATAAATGTCCCACATTTTCATTATCCACTCATCAGTTGAGTGTCACTTAATTTGCTCCCATCTCTTAGCTATTGTGATTCTTGACCTGTTTCCTGAGCAATTGATGTCCAGTTTAGAAAATCCTTTCCTACACCTATATCTTGTAGGTTATTGCCAATGTTTTCTTCTAACAGTTTCAGAGTTTCAGGCATCACACTGAGGTCTTTGATCCATTTGGAGTCAACTTTTATGCAAGATGAAAGATAGAGGTTTAGTTTCATTCTTCTGCTGGTGGAGATCCCGCTTTGCCAGCACCATTTGCTGAACATGCTGTCTTTACTCCAGTGAGTGTTCTTGGCCCCTTTGTCAAATATCAGGTGGCTGAAATATCATGTAGTCATATTTGGGTCTTCAATTTTGTTCCATTTATCTATGGGTTTATTTTTTGTGCCAGTACCATGTTATTTTTATGACTATAGCTCTGTAATACAGTTTAAAATCTGGTATGGTAATCCCCCAAGCATGGCTCTTAGTGCTCAGGGTTACTTTAGCTATCTGAGGTCTTTTTAGCTTCCGCATGAATCTTAGGATTTTTTTTTTCAACTCTGTAAAGTATGTCATTGGGATTTTGATTGACATTGCATTGAATCTATAAATGGTTTTTGGTAAGATGGCCATTTTCATAATATTAATTCTTCCAATCTATGAGCATGGGAGGTCCCTCCATCTTCTGCTGTCTTCCTCAATCTCTAAAGGTTTAAAATTTTCATTGTAGAGGTCTTTAATGACTTTGGTCACGTTTATTCTGAGATTTTTTTTTTTTTTCACACAGGCGACTCATCACAGTTACAGGAGATTTTGAGAGATGTTCATAGTCCCCTGGAGGTTGACCTTGGAGGGCAAGGAGCAAAAACTGTCCTTATGTCCCTCTGAACAAATTACTATAGGCCTCAAAATATGGCTGTTAAACATCCAAGAAGTTTAGTTCCACCAGTCTGGTACCTTGTTATTGGTAGACAGAAAAGCTACAGACTTTTGTAGATTAATTTTGTAACCTACCAATTTACTGAATGTGTTAGTCAGTTCTAGGAGTTTTTTTGGTGGAATTTTAAAAAGTATTTTATTTATTAATTGTATGCATAATTTGCCAGTAGGTTGTTGGACTAAAACAGTTCTCTCTGTTTTTAAAAAAACATTTTATTTATTATTTTTATTTTATGTGTATGCATGTATGCATGTATATAAGTGCACCCATGTTGTGCAATGCCCCAGAGGTCAGAAGAGGGTGTTGGATCCCCTGGATCTGGAGTTAAGGGTGGTTGTTAGCCACCATGTGAGTGCTGGGACCCAAACCTGGGTCCTCTGCAAGTGCGGCCGGTGCTCTTAACCGCTGAGCCATCTCTCCAGCCCCGTGTTTTTACTTTTCTTTCACACATTGGGGCACTAGGAGGAAGTGTCTACTTTTTAACAATACTGCCAAGTGGGAGGGAGGGATGGAGATGGCAGCAAAGATGATTGCAGGGTCTTCC
>NW_008356845.1:1376337-1394471 GCF_000622305.1 Nannospalax galili
AGAAGTGGGGATAGTGGGCAGCCTTGTCTGGTTCCTGATTTCAATGGGAATGCTTCCAGTTTTTCTCCTTTTAGAATGATGTTGGCTATGGGTTTGTTATATATGGCTTTAATTAAGTTGAGGTATGGTATCTCCAGTCCAGTTCCCTCTAGGACTTCAAACATAAATACATGTTGAATTTTGTCAAAGGCCTTCTCTGCATCCATAGAGATGACCATGCAGTTTTTGTCTTTGAGTTCCTTTTATATGATTTATGACATTTATTGACATGTATATTGAACCATCCCCACGTCTTTGGGATAAAGCTGACTTGATCATGGTGGATGATCTTTTTGATGTGTGTCTGTATGTAGTTTCCAAGTATCTTGTTGAGAATTTTTGCATCTATGTTCATTAAGGGTATGGGTCTGTAGTTTTCATTTTTGGTTGTAGAGAAGGCCTTTCTTTGGTATTAGAGTGATGCTAATTTGGAAGTTCTCCCTCCATTTCTATCTTTTTGAATAAATTAAGTAGTATTGGATATAGATCTCTAAATGTCTGGTAGAATTCTGCTGTAAATACACCTTGTCCTGGGCTTTTTTTAGTCGGGATGTTTTGTATTACTGTTTCAATTTCCTTATGTTTTCTGTGTCTGTTTAAGCTGTTGTTCTCTTGGTTTAGTTTTGGTGGTTCCCAGGCTTTTAGATATCTGTCCATTTCTTTTAGGTTTTCAGATTTGATAGCATATAGGTTTGTAAAATATTCCTTTATAATCTTCTGGATCTTTTTGGTGTCTGTTGTGATGTTTCCCCTTTCATCTCTGATTTTGTTGCTATGGATTTGCTCTTTCTTTTGGTTAACTGGGCTAGGGCTCTGTCAGTCTTATTTTTCTTTTCAAAGAAGCAGCTCTTGGATTTGTTGATTCTTTGTACTGTTTTGTTTCTATTTCAATAATTTCTGCTCTGAATTTTGTTATTTCTTCTTGTCTGCTGGGTTTGGATTTCATTTGTTGTTGTTTTTCAAGTGTCTTGAGTTACAAAGTTAAGTCATTTATTTGTGTTCTTTCTGATTTTTCAATGAATGCACTTAGAGCAATAACCTTCCTTCTAAGGACAGCTTTCAATGTGTCCCAGATGTTTTGTTGTGTTGTATTGTCCTTTTCATTTAATTCCAGGAATACTTTTATTTCTTTCTTAGTTTCTCCTTTGACCCATTCATCATTCAGGAGTGTGTTGTTTATAATCTCCATGTGTTCATGTAGTTACTTGGGTTTCTTCTGGTGTTTATTTCAAGCTTTATTTCATTGTCATCTAATAGAATGCATGGAATTATTTTAAAATTTTTGTATTTGATGAGGCTTGTTTTGTGACCCAGTATATCGTTGATTTTGTAGAAAGTTCCATGGGGCACTGAATAGAAAGTATATTCTTTGGTGCTTGGGTGGAATATTCAGTAGATGCCTGTTAGGCCCATTTGATGCATGGTATTATTTAATTCAGATGTCTCTCTGTTAACTCTCTGCCCTGTTGACCTATCTCATTGAGACAGTGGGGTATTGATGTCTCCTACTATTAATGAGTTGGGATTAATCTGGGTCTTAAAGTCCTGTAGTACTGTTTTTATGAAATTGGGTGCACCAGAGTTTGTTGAATATGTGTTCATGATTGTAATAGCTTCTTGGTCAATTGTTCCTTTGATCAGCATGAAGTGGCCCTCTTTGTCTCTTTTGATTAGTTTTAGTTTGACGTCTATTTTGTCAGATATTAGAATTGCAACACCTGCTTTTTTTCTTAGTACCATTTGCTTGGTATAATTTTTTTCCATCCTTTCACCTTAAGATTGTGCCTGTCCTTGAAAGTAAGATGTGTTTCTTGCAGACAACAAAGAGATGGGTTGTGTTTCTTAATTCATTCAACTAGTCTGTCTTTTGACTGGGGAGTTCAGTCCATTGATATTTAAAGTTATTAATGAAAGATATGCACTAATTCTTTTCATTTTTATTTCTGTTTACATTCTTGGTGTAGCTGTGCATTTCCAGAGTTATACCTTCATTGAGTTTCTTTCTGTAACCCCTTGGGTATAGTCATTCCTTTCTTTAGCTCTTTGTATTGCTTTAAGAACTCTCTGAAAGGCTGGTTTTGTGGACATGATTTCTTTCAGCCTATTTATGTCATGGAAGATTTTTCTTTCCTCTTCGACTATTAATAGACATTTTGCCTGGGTAAAGTAATCTGGGTCAGCATCTGTGGTCATTTAGAACTAGGAATACTTTGGTCCAGGCTCTTCTGGCTTTCATAGTTTACCCTAAAAAGTCAGCTGTAATCCTGATGGGTTTTCCTTTATATGTGACCTGTTTTTCTTTTGCAACTTTCAGTATTCTTTGTTCTGTGTGTTTAGTGTTTTTACTATGATGTGTTGTGGAGAGTTTCTTTTCTGATCCTGTCTATTTGGTGTTCTATATGCTTCTTGTATTTGTATGGGCATGTCTTTCTTTAATTATGGGAAATTATCTTCTACAATCCTGTTGAAGATCTGGTCCATATTGTTATTCTGATATTCTTCTCATTCCTGTATGCTTATGATTCATAAGTTTGGTCTTTTTATGGTGTCACAGAATTCCTGCATATTCCATTCTTGTGTTTTCTTCAATTTTTCATAATCTTTGCTTGAGCGGTCTAATTTGTCCACTTTATCTTCCAGTCTTGATATTCTGTTTTCCATTTCATTCATCCTATTGGTGAGGCTTTCTCCTGTCATTTTTAATTTACTTATTAAGTGTTTCACATCCTTCTTTATTTCATCCTGATTATTCAATATTTCTAACTCTTCTGAATTCATTCAGCAGTTTATCCCTATCTCCTTTCAGTTCTTTGATTTATTTGTTTGTGTGTTCTTTAAATTCACTGAATTCTTTTATCATGTTTATGATTGTTCGTTTGAATTCCATGTCCTGTGTTATCTCTAGGGGGTTCTCATTGTGCTCTCCTACAGGACTGTTGGTACTTGGTGGGGATATATTATTTGGGTTTTTCATGTTATTATTTTTTTCACTGTGACTGACATGTGGATTTCTTTTGTAATTTCTGATTCTTGTGTGAGACCCATGTCTTCCTTTTTTGAGTTTGAGTCTGCTTTTTTGGTAAACTTTGTGTGCCTTTGTACTTTACTTGTTGGGAATGAAAAGCTGGTTGGTCTACCCTTTAGGTTCTCTCTTTTGATTTTATACTGGGGCGGGGGGCAAACTGATTTCTTCTTCCTGCTCAGGAGTTCCCACAGAGGCCCAAGTTGGATGAGGATCAGATGCTCTCAGCCTTTCTCCTCAGGACTGGATCCCTCCAGGAAAGATGCTGGCCCCACCCGAAGCTGGGAGGCTGGGCTGCCCCAAGATGCAAAGGGAGGTGAGGCCTAGAGGGAGGAATTGGGTTGTTCTGCATGCAAAGGATCAGGAATCATTGGGGAGTCTGGGCCATGAGATCAGTCCAGAGGTCTGGGATACCAAGACAAGAAATTTGCCAGTGTCCCTGCTAGGAGGAGAGATGGAGTTGGGGGAGCTGGGAGAGCAAATAAGGCTGGGGGAGCCAAGGTGCATTGGTAACTGCCAAACTTGCCCAGGAAAGCTGCTGGCCTCCTGTTGTTTATTTTTAAAGCCTATCAAGTCTAATTTGTGTTTCCCAAATGCTCTTGGGTGTGGGTCCATTCACTGGAATTTAATCAAACTATCTGTAATCATACCCTTAAAAAAAAAAAAAAAAAAAAAACTCAGTCTCCCTCTCCCAGCAGCTATCAGCTGCCATCGCTCTTCAGCTGGTGCTGGGGCTTCTTCCCCACCTCCTCCATCCATGCTGTGATCCTGTCTGGCTTGAGGAGGTCTTGTGCATTGTGCCACAAGCGCTGTGGGTTCCACTGTGCAACTGCCCTGTGGTGTCCAGACAACATGGTTTCCGTGCGATTATCCATCACCTTTGCTCTTACAATCCATCCCTTTTCCTCAGTGATTCCTGAGCCTTGGGAAGTAAAGTTCTGATATAAGTCAAGCTTCTCATAAAGGCAAGCTCATTAGATTCTGCCATTTTCAATTATCCTGTCCTGATATATTCCTGATCAATTATTGTTGTTTGTTAGATAATTAACAGTATTTGTTACTATTATAATTTTCTCATATATTTAAGCTTTGTTTTATTTCTATTGTTGTGTGTAAATAAAAATAATTTTTGGGCTGGAGAGATAGCTCAGCGGTTAAGAGCACTGACTGCTCTTGCAGAGGACCCAGGTTTGATTCCCAGCACCCACGTGGTGGCTATAAACCATCCTTAACTCTGGTTCCAGGGTAATCCGACCCCTATTTCTAACCTTCTTGGCATTGCAGGACACAGGTACACTCACACACATGCAGGCAATACACTCATACACATAAAATAAAAATAATAAATAAAATATATTTAAAAAATAATTCATTTTCTTTAAATTTTTATTTTTGGTCTGGCAAACTTTCTACAATACTAAGTTAATTCTAATGATTTAGTAGACTCAAACAGGTTTATACATGAAAATTAACTATTAATACAAACTCATAATGGTTTTATTGTGATGTAATTCACACGTAACAGGATGTGGCCCTTTAGAATATATAACTCAGTGTTTTAAAATATAACCCTACAGTTGTGTGACTATTGCTATTACTTATTTTAGTTTCTTTTCTTCAGCCTTGAAGGAATCTGCATGTATTAGCAGTGACACCAACCCCTGCAAATGCATAGCTACATTGTCTCTACAGAATTTTCTCTTTTGAGTATTTCATTTAATAGTAATTCCCCAATGTGTGTGTTGTGTGTGTGTGTGTGTGTGTGTGTGTGTTGCTTCATTCACTTAGTATAGTGGTTTCAAATAATATATTTTGAAGCATATATCAAAGGTTCATTCCTTTTTGGTGTCAAATGATATACCATTTTATACACACACATTTGTTTATTCATTCATCATTTCATGAATATTTGGATTTGTTTTCCTTTCCTTTCGTATGAACAATGCTTCTCTGAACATTCACGTACAAATTTGAACATACATTATATCATTTCTCAAGAGCAGAATTTTAGGGTTAAGTAGTATTTAGTAGTTTGAAAAAACTCCTGGTCTGTTTAAAAGTGGCTGTGTCATTCATTGTGGGCGTTATCTATGGTCAATTTTAACTTGAAACATGTCTCCCACTCCATTCTCTCTTTCCTCTCCTGGAATTCGGTTGCTTGGACATCATCATGTCTTTTGGAACTATATAATAGTTGTTTGCAATTCTGTTCTGTGTGTTTCATTCTCTTTTCTCTCCACACCTCAGTATGGAAAGTATCCACTGACAAATATTCAGGCTCATGGATTCTTCCTTCATCTATGTCTACCGATGACTCCAGTGAGCATATTGTTCATTTATCTAGCACTATTTGGTTTGGATGACTTGTATTTCCTGTTGTTTCTTAGAGTGTTTTTTGCTTCCATTGTTCATTTGGTTTTGCATGATCCCCCTTCATTATAGCCCTTAACATATCAATCATAACTATTAGAATTCTTTCAGATTCTAAAATGCATATAGTACTTGAGTTTGGATTTGGTGCTTGCTTGCTTTCTTCATATATTTTCTTTTCCATAATTTATCTTATAATTTGTGTTAATGGCTAAGCATAATAGGAACTGAAGTGAGTTGAGAATTCATGTAAGAATTCATGTTAACAAAGCAAGAACTTCAAGTAATCTTCCATGCAACTGTGTATAGCTTAGGTTGACATTGCTTTAGTTCCTCTGTTTTAATCTACTTTCTTTCTTTGGGGAGGGGGTAGCTCCTAAACACCTCTTTCGGAATAGTCTGTGTGTTTAGGGCTTTTAAAAATTGTAGCCCACTGACACTATTCTAAAGCATTGTTGAAGTTGGAAGGTATAATTGATCTGCTTCTGAGTCAATTAGTCTATTAACAAACCTTTGTCACTGGCTATGTTTTCTTATCCACAACTGCCCTCTCCAGATAACATCTGTAAATGTCACCTGACAGATGAACAAATAAACAAAATGTGTGTCATACATAAAATGGAGTCTCATTTAAACTTTAAAAGTAAGTGTAATGAATGGTATAAGATGAGGGCAACCTGAAAACACATTAAATGAAAGAATCCAGCAAGAAAAGGACAATTATAAGATTCCATTTATGAGAGAGATACACATTAGGCTCACAGAGACAGAAAGTGGAATGATCTGCTGGTTGCTAAGAAAGAGTGCAAATGGGAACATGCTATTTACTGGGAGTAGAATTTCAGTCTGGAAGGAAGAAAATGTTCTCCAGACTGTTGGTGGTATTATTTGCACAGTCTTATAGATGTGTTTCAAGTCATTGAACTGAAAAATTAAAATCATTTCAATGATAACCCTCATGTTCTATTAGAAGACAAATTTTAAATATTAGCAAGGAAATTTCCTGTAAATATTTTGTACTACTGTGTAATCATTTTAGAATGAGAGACTTCATCAAGAGACTTTTGTCATGACCAACTAACATTCTGAATAGTAGTCATTCTATGAATTATTTGAAAAGATGAGAAATTGAACTAAATACTAAAATGTTATGAATCCAAGAAAGTTTTACTAAAGTAATTATTCTATTTTCTAAAGGAAAATACCTTTAGGATATTCTTTTATCCTTATGATTTTGAAAAAAATAATTACTTATGGTCTAAAAATTTTCTGAATAAGAATCTTCCTTTTTCTAATTTATCCTTTAATAGCCACTGAAGAATCTTTAAAGCATTTATAACCAAGATGATATGAAAAAGATGATCCCAATGGAGGAAAGAAAGAAAAAGATTTTCATTAATATTTTAAAGGAACAAAATCCTTCTCAAGACAGAAGAGTATGGACTCATAAAGTTCACTGCAGCTGTGCTTATCTGTACAAGACCAAAAAAAGATTGAGTCCCTTAAGAGTTCTTCTTGGAAAGGAGAGGGACTTATAAGGCCCTACTCGTCCTGTGGGAGTAGTGACAGTTAATGGTGGCTAGGGGAAGGGCTATCATTTTCATCAGTGGTGTAGCCCCCGGTGAGTCTCCCATGCTCCATTAAGTAACCTCCCACCCTTGCACGTGCTGGCATCCCTAATTACACCCAGTGGATCACATCCATAAACGACAGGCGTGTAGGCAGGGCATTTGTGAAGAAGAAGGGCTTCATTCTGAGATGATGTAGGAGGAGTGAGAGTAAATGCGGGGCGGTGAAAATCACTAAAATTCATTGGGTACAGGCATGAAACTGTCACTAAATAACACTAAAAATCCATGACCACGTGCTGGCATCCCTAATTACACTCAGTGGATCACATCCATAAACGACAGGAGTGTAGGCAGGGCATTTGTGAAGAAGAAGGGCTTCATTCTGAGATGATGTAGGAGGAGTGAGAGTAAATGCGGGGCGGTGAAAATCACTAAAATTCATTGGGTACAGGCATGAAACTGTCACTAAATAACACTAAAAATCCATGACTCTATTATAGTCACATCTTGATTTAATTTGGCATCACAGAAGATTCCTTTACAAATAAAGTCATTTCCAGGGTAGTTACAATAGCAGTTTGAACAACATAAATTTTAATTTATAAAATTGTAGTCCCAAGACTAAAAGTACTTTATTTTTTAAAAAGATGATTATGAAACTGCACAATTAGGTTAGAAGCAATATAAACCAAATCGTGTTTATTCAATTGCCTTGCTAGCTCATAATAATATGGTAAATTGGAGGTTTATTAGATCATTCTGTTGTAGTGCCCAATTCACCCCATCATTTACTAGTTCTGGTTCTGAGGCTCCAGAGTGTTTTCATCTTTTCAGCTTAATGGGTTTAGCTTTAAGGTAAATTGAGCTCTTGATCCAATCTTCTTTTGAAAACGGATTTCTCCCCGACTGTCTGTGCTGTGCTCTCCTCACACTGTTCATGCACTGTTTATAGTGTATATTTGTAGCAGAAATGATGAATCATGTCAGAAATTATATCGAAACATTATTTTCTCCTTTCTATGGATGATTACATATCCAGAAATTATAATTCATACTGTGCCTGTCTAAATAATAATAGCTTACTAGAGAGAAACATAAATCCAAATATGAAGTAACACAATCAATAAACATATATTGATTATATACTGTTTATGATATATTAACTCCAAAATTTCAATGGTGCATCAGAGAAATGCTGTCAGCCTCATAGTTCAATAATGCAACATTTAAAATAGATCAACTTGACTTAAATGTTCCCCCAGAAGAATAGATTGGAAACCAAATTTTAATGAAATATCTCAAAGTAAAAAGGATGTTACCATAGAAAATCAAATCTCTTTTGCAGAGGATGATGAAATATAAAGGGAAAACTTAAATAAAACATACTTCAACCAAAGATGTTTACTGTGCTTAAATGTTTCTGAGTGTTTTGTTTTGTTTTGTCTTCTGGACTTAAAGGTATCAGTAACATATTGGGGGAAAAAGTATGTAAAAATAACTAAAAATTAAGAGCTATCAAGGGAAATACTGCATCAATGTATACAATGTACATTAAATTTTATTATATAATATTCTATCTTTTTTGGTATTCTGAGATAGGGTCTCCACGTAGACCCAACTGGCCTGAAACTCCCTACGTAGATAAGACTGGCCTCAGTCTTACAGAGACTCAACTGCTTCTTTTTCCTAAGTGCTAGGAATAAAGGCATGAGCCACCACATCCAACTTTATTCTATCAATATTAAAATGAAACAATTATCTATGCTTAGAAGAGTATAACTGACATCTAAATAAAGCAGCAAGCCCTGAGACAGAGGAGAAATCATGATCAACTTGCTATATTTTAGTAATTTAGTAAATGATAAATTTCATATATCAAATCATTATGACAAAAGTTACAAAAGAGTTTTAGATTTAGTTACTTATTAATTCTATGTGTATGAGTGTTTTAGCTGCCTGTATGTAAGTATATCATGTGTGTTTAATGCACGCAGAGGTCAGGCAAGGGCATCAGATCTCCTGGAACTGGAGTTACGAACAGCTGTTAGCTGTCATGTTGGTGTTGAGACCTGAACCCGGGTCCTCTGCAAGAGCAGCCAGTGATCTTAACCTGTGAGCCATCTCTACATCCCCCCAAAGTAAAGTTGTACTAGATTTCATTTGGGGGATAATTGGAAAGTTCCTTGAGAAAAGAAAGGAACTGATTTTTCATGCTGTGTTAGTTGGTGTTCTCCATGGAAGAGAGAACACAGAAGAGAGACAACAGAGTCAATGGGATCGATACTAGCAGCAATATGCAATTAGCAGCACCGACTCACAAAAATGTGATGGCTGAGGAGTCCTATGACAGGCTGTGTGAAAACTGGAGACCCTGGAATGCCCGTTCCCAACCATGGAAGCCAATGGAGACCTGGGGATGCCTATTCCCAAACATGGAAGCTAATGGGGACCCTTAAATGCCTGTTCCCAACCATGGAAACCAATGGAGATCCTGAGATTCCTGCCTCCAACCATGGAAGCCAATGGACACTCTGGGACGCCTGTCCCCAACCATAGAAACCAGTGGAGACCCTGGAATGCCTGTCCCCACCCATGGAAACCAGTAGAGACCCTGGAATGCCTGTCCCCACCTATGGAAACCAATGGTATACCCTTAGTTAAAAGTTGAGGGCTTCAGGGTAGGAGGATAGGTGCTAGTGTAAGTCCTGGAGTCCAAAGTCTGATCTTTTTATGTTCAATGAGAGTAAAGGAAAAGTTCATAGATGCACTTTGTTTTTTTTTCACTGTTCATTCTGGGACTACAACCAATTGTGATGTGGTGATACCCTCCCCCCCCCACACACACTGAGGATGCTCTTCCCTACGTGGTCCACCCATGCATGAATCTCCATTGGGAATACTTCCCACATGTACAACCAAATATAGTAGTGCTAGTGCTCTGTGTTCTCAAGCTGACACTTAAAATTAGCCATAACACATGCCATACATAAAAATAAACTCCAAATGGCTTATAGATTTAAGTATAAACATATGAACACAAGTGCTAGAAGGGAAATGTGGGTGGCAGGGTCTATGACTTGGCTACTGGGGAAGATTTTACATAGCTAAAATTTAAATTGAATAATAAATATTGATAAACACCTTCATACTGATGGCAAACTTCACTGAGCCAAAAAATTTCCATAAGAAAATAAAATTCATGTGACAAATTAGAGAAAGAAAACTACATATTCAGAGAAAGGGCTCAGTGCTCAGATATGTTTCTAAAGACTGCATCCTAATAAAAATGATTGGGGATTATTGTAGAAATATCTGATTCCATTACTAGAGTCAGAATAAATGTGCACATTGTGTCAGAAGATAAAAGAAATAATACAGGAACAAGTCCACAATGGCACAGGTTCAGGTTATAGGGCTCCCATCACCATATCTGGGACAATTTTAGCACTAATACCAAGAAAGATTAAGGGCCACTGCTAAAAGAAAAACATTGCTGTGTTTCTTTGTACCAAATATATGCATATATATATGTAAATATATACATAGAAGTACTTATCCATAACACAAGAGAAAGGAAATGTCTCCCTTAAATAAAAGAAAGTGCAGTGTTGGCATTACAGAAAATGATCATTTCAGTATCTTGTTAGGAAAAGTTTTCAGGTAATGCTCACTAGTGATGTTAGAACTGTCAGGTGAAATATTTGATGAGGGCCATATGCCCCTATTCTACTTATGTTGCAACAGATTAAGTATTAATTTCAAAGGGAAAAGTGTCACCTTGACAGTGGAGAGCCAAGCAGAGCTCCTGACATAAGGTTCATAAATATTCCAGAGACTATTATTGAAATAACTGTCTCCTGATAGGATGATAGAGACTAATATTGAAATAACTATCTCCTGATAGGATGCACATTTCAATCTGGCCTCAAAATTAAGGTGTGTTGTATGAAATGCACAAAGATTCAATAAAAATATATATCATCAAAATAAACAGCCAACAGAATATAAGAAAGAACAAATAACAAAAAACAACCAAAGTGGAAGAGTCATAATGTATTTAAATAAAATCAGACCCCAAAACAAACAAACAAAAAAAGGCAACCCAGATAACCCAGATCTAAGTAAGTCTGTATCATCTACCCTCTTCTCCTGGAACATCTTTAGGGATTCATTTCAGAATCAGAGCATGACCTGGGAAGCACCACAGTTGAGTGGGGGATTTACGTAAAGGACCCGAAGTTGCCAGGGCTGCTGAGGGAAGGAATGCTAGGCATAGAACAAGAGAACGTGAGGACATTCTATCACTTCAACTGACCCCAGGACAGGGTGAACCTGCAACAGCGTCTCATAACTTCTGACATCTAAGCTGCAAGGGCTTGAGGACACACCTGGGACCCTTTGCCAAGGAGCGTCAGGATATGAAACGCCTAACGAGCTAACTCCATGGAAGTTGGAGGAGCTGTGCACCTACATGGCCCCACGTAGGGATAATATGCTAGAGCCCCAGCCACACTGACCTCCACAGCGTGAAGCCCCCGCACTTCACCTCTATCTCCCACTCACATCACTAAGTCAGAAAAAACAAAAAGGATAAACCAAAGCAAGGAATTTGAGGGGAAACAGGTTCCGATTAGTAAGTAATATGATGACAGGGTTTTCTTCAGAGAAATAAGTCAGACATGGAAGAGATGGAATGTTTAGATCATTTGACCTCCCCGGCTCCACTTCATTACGTCTAGTGACCAATCAATGAGTGAAATTATACAGTACACAGAAGTCAATCAAGACCATATCCAGTTCAGAGTTCTTTCTTTCTCTGGGACATCTGTTGATTTTTTTGAAGCCCACATAGACAATGTTAGCTTTCCAAAACTATTTTCTTTTGTGCTTGAAAGTAAAAATTCTTTAAAAAATGGAGTAAAACAATACAACAAAGCTAACCACTCAGAAAATGTCTACAATAGCGATTAGAAAACTCCAGAAAAAATACAATAATATATAATAATACAGAAGTCTCTGGAATAGATATATGGCCCAGCTTTCTCTCTGAAAGTGATAAACACATCTCATAGTTGTAAGGATTAAACTCATGTGCATAGGAATAATCATGTAGCTCATGAATATGACGTGTATATAGCACATGTACAGCATATGCTCTATACACAGTAAATGTAAATGAAAAGATGTTCTTTTCCAGTTTCTCTTTTCTATATCAAAAATGAAAAAAATTATTAGCAATATTGTCATGTTTCTTTGTGTTTATGGTCCATGTGAGAGGCTCCAGGGTGATCTATGCTCACTAAATCAGCAGACCTGACCCTTCAGAGACTTTCAAAGCATACAAGGCCTACTTGAAAGTGTCATGGAAACCATGAAATTCATTTCTTGGAACTTGATACATGATTCAAATGTATAATCTCATGTTGGGAAATCGAGTCGCTGATATTTACAATCTACTTTAAAATTTTTCTTCATACTTGAACACTTCTGTTTAATATCAATCGTTTTTAATCTTATATTTATAATATTGTGATATGATAGAAAATACATATGTATCTGCCTCTTGTTCGTGGGAGGAATTCCTAAACCCGGTGTTCTTCCAGGTACAAGGGGAATCTTTTGTTGCAGTATTTGGTCTTTGACCAGATTCTAGGAACACAGTTTCTTTACAATTTGCTGAATGACACAGTGGCTGGCACAGAGCTCCAAACATTTACAAAAAGTCTTAGGTGATAGAAAGGAAAGTCTTTTGTCCTAAAATATAGACTTTTGGTGAATTCCTGTATAACCTCAGGGTGCGAGCTGGTTAACTGGGAAAACAGCCTTGTGTTTAGAGGCTGGAACTGTGCGCCATACCTTTTTACCTGGAGGAAGGGGAGAATGTGTAAGGCTAAGTTGGTCTTTGGTTTTGAATATTATGATCAACAATGTTACAATGGTATCATTGATCGTGAGTATGTAAGGAAGCATCTATTGTAACTCAAATATGGAAAGAGCTTTCAGAAGGAGGAACACATGGAGACTTTAGGACAGTGCCCTAGATGGTGTGGACACTCTGTACCTCTTTGAGGCCACATGTCTAGCCTACTGAATCTTTCCATCTGTTTGTGTATCTGCATTCTTTCTCACATCTTTTACTAAGTGATAAACCAGTAAATGTTTCCCTGAAATCTGAGAGTCATGTGGCCAGTGTGTCAAAGTGACCATCTGCTTGCCTTTGGTATCTGAAGTGGGGTAGCGGCAGTCTTATAGAATGAGGCTTTTAGCTTGTTCATCCTGGCTCTCCCTGGAGGTAGATCGTATCAGAACTGAGTTGAATCATATGATTCCTGGTCTATGTCCAGCAAAGAAGAGCTTGTTGGTAGGGAGAAAGGCATACACATTGTAATGACAGGAACTGAAGTTCTCTGTGCTGAGTGTTGAATTGAGTGTGAAAACAGGAAAAATTTGAGTTTTTCCTGTTTCTTAAAGCACCAAAAATCATAAAAATTTTAGCATTTAATATTATGTTTCTGATACTAAATTATTTGACAAAATTTTAAAATAATCTTTTTAAATATCAAGTGTATGTAAATGTTAGTTTTCTTGCTTATTCATAATTTTTCCTGCTAACTCAGTCTACTGTATTAAGCTAAAATTTTATTCCTATCAATATGTCATATATGTTTGAGACTTGTTTTGTCTCTTTATGCCAAGAATATTTCAACAAGGTTAATAATTAAAGTAGGAAGCATTTTTGGCTAATAATTGGATGATAAAATAATGATACCTTTAGCTAGCTTTTTGAAAAGAAACTAATCTTTTCCTTTTCAAATAATGACCAATGTTAGGACAGTACAAACTAAAAATGATATCTAAGAGATATCACTTTAAGAATCAGAAAGTGAGATATGTAATTATAGCAAGACTTCACATTTTACAAAAACTATTTTTATGGTTTGTATCTGTATGGTATTTAAATATCTAATTACAATTAATTATAAAATAAAAATTTGTAAACTGGTGTTTCAATTCAGTGATAGAGCACATAATTATTATATATTAGGCCTGGGTTCAACTCCCAGCATGCCTCAGAAAGATCAAAATGTGAGGCTGGGAAGCACACAGATATGTAAAAAAGCAAAACTTTTCAGTGTAGTACTTTTAACAGTAGCAAGTATTTTGACATTGAATTTCTTTTGTTTTCACAACTTGATTTCCTCACTTTGACAGTAGTTTCCATCGAAACGTTTCTAGATTTTTTTTTCAGAATCAAATCATTGACTTTTAGTATTCACATACTTCATAGAAAAGGGAATGTTAGTGGGTTAGAGCTGTGTGGAGAACAAATTGGGGCTGGCACACGCCACTCTGTTTACACATGCAAGCAGCACTGTGCCCACATCGGGGACAGCAGGGAGGCTTGTCAGGTGTCCCTTTGCAGACACAGCCCTGGGCACACTTGGAGCAGCCAACAGGGAAGCAGGAACAGCAGCTCTTCTTGCGGGAGGTGCACTTGCAGTCTTTGCCGCTGCAGGAGCTGCTGCAGGTGCAGAAACTGCCAGTGGAGCAGGAGCAGGTGGGGTCCATGGCGATGTCTGGTGAGACTGGAGCTGCAGAGCAAGTAGAGAAGCGGCAGTCAGGCTGCTGGAAGCCGTCGTCTTTTTTTATTTTTATTTTTAAATAACCTTATGATTAGAAGAAGCATTTCATTACAGCTTTAACATATTCAGTAACAATTTCCAGAGCAAGGATACATCTCTTTCAAAAGTGGCTGTAAATTTTTAGGTTCACAGTTAAATTAATACAGTTAATAAATATTGAACACAGCATAAACCCTGTAAGACATAAAATTGAATGCGTTTTTACCCTTTAAAGAAGATCTCCATTTCATTTTAAAATATGCTGTTTCCGACATTTTTAAAAATTCTAATGATGTTTAGCTGTTTGCACATGTGTCTTTAATCTCTATGTCTCTGATTATTACTAGTCACAGTCAGTTACACTCAGATCTCCTTGGTACCTGAGCATGGATATAAAATCATCAGGTAGATTTCAGTGGTGATGTTTTTCACATCTACTAATTAACGTGAAGCAAATTTTTATGCTTCTTCCTCAAATACAATTCATTTTTTAAAAAATTTGTTCATTTTTTTTTGTGTGTATATCACTTAGAACATCCCAAACCATCACGGTGTTGTTGGTACACCCAGCCATTCCCCAGTGCTTGTCCATCTGCTAAATCTACTCAGCCTATCTGTACAGCCTTGTTTTAGGAAGATCAGCTGTTCCTCATCTAGCAGCAATCAGTTGTCAATATTCCTTTAGATAAGATTGGGGTCTGATGTTCATTTTCCCAATTCCATGCTGGGTTACTATCTGGGAGTCCCTTTGGCCACCCTGGCCAACAACTCAAAAGAAGGTATTTGTTTCTTGTTATGTAACCTTTAGCTATACACATGGACTTTTAAAAAATTATATTGACCCCATTAACCTTTGGTTATACTTTCCATTTGGGTGTTTAACACCCTAAAATTGGCCCATATAAACCAATTTATTTTTATTCTTAAGGTCGTTTGAGGATCTGTTCCTCAGGGGTAACATGGTCATGGGAGGAGCCCCTAGCTCCTTTCTTTTACCAGTTCTGTCTATGTGAAGATAAATCAAAGGTCCTGCTTGACCATGCCTGGCTTCACTTGGAAGCATAGAGGAAATGTTTCCTCTATGTTGACCCTCCTCTTTGTAGACTACACACTGGTTCAGGTCCATCTGGTAGGGTCTCCACAGCCTCCTTGATCAAGGGGACAGGTGACTCACCACAGTTACAGTACATTTTGAGAGATGCTCATAGTCCCCTGGAACTAGTTGACCTAGGAGGGCAAGGAGCAAAAACTGTCTGTTATGTCCCTCTAACAAAATTAGTATAGGCCTCAAAGTACAGCTGTTAAACATCCAAGAAGGTTAATTCAACCAGTCTGGTACCATGTGTCATGTAGATAAATCTGGGACAAAGACCAAATGCTCTCAGATAAACCTTGCCTAGACATATATTACATTCTTTGGTCTGGTTGTATGTATAATTTGTCAAGGTTGTTGGCCTAATATGCTTCCCTCTGGTTTTCTACAACTAGCTAGGCATTATTTATCTCTCACATTGTCTAACCTTTCCACCATGGCTTCCCCATCTAAGGTGCCCCCATTTTCCCCATTTCTCCCTTAACAATACCCTTCTCTATGGTCCCACCTCTCTTGAGCTCCTTCTTTCCTTTCATCCTGAAGGTTCCTTGTATAACCTTCACCCACCCCCCCTTAAAATAACCAAAATTTTATCTATATCTCCCTTATTAACACCTGTTTCCTACTATTCTTCTCTTTCCAACTCTTTCTTTTCCTTTACCTCCTGTTTCCTTTTCATTATCCTGGTTCCTGTAGTTATGCCTGGATACATACTCACTTATAAGGATTTGGTGCTAGGATCCACATAGGAGGGAGAACATAATTTTTTTTTCTGAGTCTGTATTACTTCACTTAGTATAACAGTTTATAGTTCCATCCATTTACCTGCAAATTTCACAATTTCATCATTCTTTACTGTTGAGTAAAACTCCATCGTATAAATGAACCACATTTTGATTATCCACTCGTCAGTTGAGGGACACTTAGGTTGCTTCCATCTCTTAGCGATTGTGAATAGAGCAGCAACAAACATGGATGTACAAGTGCTCCTGCAATAGGATGAGTTCTTTGGGCATATGCCAAGGAGTGCTATAGCTGGGTCAAATGGTAGGTTCATTTGTAAGTTTTTTTTTAAGAGTTCTCCACACTGCTTTCCATAGGGGTTGAACAAGTTTGCAGCCCCACCAGCAGTAGATGAGTGTTCCCCTTTCCCCACATCCTCTACAACATTTGATATCATTTATTCTCTTGATCTTAGCCAGTCTGACTGGGGTAAGATGAAATCTTAAAGTGGTTTTAATTTGCATTTCCCTGATTATTAGTGATGTTGAACATCTTTTAAGATGTTTCATAGCCATCTTTACTTCTTCTTTTGAGAACTCTCTGTTCAGCTCCTTAGCCCATCTTTTAATTGGGTTACTTCCTTTCTTGATTCTTTTTTTTTTTTTTTTTAAGTTCGTTATATTCTGAATGTTAAACCTCTGTCAGATGTGTTGCTGGTGAAGATTTTCTCCCATTCTGTGGGTTTTCTCTTCACTTCCTTCGTTGCTTCTTTTGGTGTTCAGAAGCTTTTTAGTTTAATGAGGTCCCATTTGTTGATTCTTGACCTTGTTTCCTGGGCAGTCGATTTCTGGTTTAGAAACTCATTCCGACACCTGTATCTTGTGGGTTATTGCCAATGTTCTCTTCTAACAGCCTCAGAGTTTCAGGCTTCAAATTGAGTCTTTAATCTATTTGGATTTGACTTTTGTGTGAGGTGAAAGACAGGGTTTTAGTTTCATTCTTCTACAAGTGGAGATCCAGTTTTGCCAGCACCATTTACTGAACATGCTGTCTCTCCTCCAGTGAATGTTCATGGCCCCTTTGTCAAATATCAGGTGGCTGAAATTGCTTGTACTCGTATTTGGGTCTTCAATTTTTGTTCCCTTGATCTATGGGTCTATTTTTGTGCCAGTACCATGTTGTTTTTATGACTATAGCTTTGTAATATTGTTTAATATCTGGTATAGTAATCCCCCCAGTATTGCTCTTAGTGCTCAGATTTGCTTTGGCTATCTGAGGTCTTTTGTGCTTCCTTATGAATCTTAGTGTGTTTTTCTTCCAATTCTGTGAAAAATGTCATGGAGATTTTGATTGGCATTGTGTTGAATCTATCAATTGCTTTTGGTAGGATGGTCGTTTTCACAATATTAATTCTACAAATCCATGAGACTGGGAGGTTGTTCCACCTTCTTGTGTTTTCCTACATATCTTTCTTCGGAGAGTTAAAGTTTCCATTGTAGAGGTCTTTAATGGCTTTGGTTAGATTTATTTCTAGGTATTTAATTTTTTAAGGCTATTGAGATGGAAGGCTCCCCCTGGTCTCTTTGTCTGATGTATTGTTATTGGCGTATAGAAAACCTAGTGACTTTTGTTAATTGATTTTGTATCCTGCAACTATGCTGACAGTGTTTATCATTTCTTGAAGTTTTGTGGTG
>NW_008356845.1:1394764-1419301 GCF_000622305.1 Nannospalax galili
TTAGAATGATGTTGGCTGTGGGTTTGTTGTATATAGCTTTAATTATGTTGAGGTATGTTCCCTCCAGTCCAGTTCCCTTTAGGACTTTGAACATAAATGCATGTTGAATTTTGTCAAAGGCCTTCTCTGCACCTATTGAGATGACCATGCAGTTCCTGTCTTTGAGCACATTTATTATGATTTATGATGTTTATTGACTTACATATGTTGAACCATCCCTGTACCTCTGGAATAAAGCCAATTTGATCATGGTGGATGATCTTTTTGATGTATGTCTGTATGCGGTTTCCAAGTATTTTGTTGAGAATTTTTGCATCTATATTCATTAAGGATATGGGTCTATAGTTTTCTTTTTTGGTTATATCTTTACCTGGCTTTGGTATTAGAGTGATGCTGGCTTCATAGAAGGAATTTGGAAGTTCTCCCTCCATTTCTATCTTTTTGAATAAATTAAGTAGCATTGGATGTAGATCCTTTTCAACTGTCTGGTAGAATTCTGCTGTAAATCCATATGGTCCTGGGCTTTTTTTAGTCAGGAAGTTTTGTATTACTGTTTCAATTTCCTTATGTGTTATGGGTCTATTTAAGCTGTTAATCTCTTCTTGGTTTAGTTTTGGTGTTTCCCAGGCTTTTTGGTACCCGTCCATTTCTTTTAGGTTTTCAAATTTAGTAGCATATAGGTTTTTAAAGTATTCCCTTATAACGTTTTGGATCTTTTTGGTGTCTGTTGTGATGTTTCCCCTTTCATTTCTGATTTTGTTGACTTGGAGATGCTATTTCCTTCTTTTGGTTAACTGGGCTAGTGCTCTATCAATCTTGTTTATCTTCTCAAAACCAGCTCTTGGATTAATTGATTCTTTGTATTGTTTTCTTTGTTTCTATTTCATTAATTTCTTGTCTGTTTTTTGTTATTCTTGTCTGCTGGTTTTGGGCTTCATTTACTGTTGTTTTACAAGTGTCTTGAGTTGCAATGTTAGGTCATTTATTTGTGTTCTTTCCAATATCTTAATGTAGGCTCTTAGAGCTATAAACGTCCCTCTAAGGACTGCTTTAAATGTGTCCCAGAGGTTTTGTCGTATTGTATTGTCGTTTTCATTGAGTTCCAGGAATACTTTTATTTCTCCTTTGACCCATTCATCATTCAGGAGCACGTTGTTTAATCTCCATGTGATCATGTGGTTACTGGGGTTTCTTCTGGTGTTGATTTTAAGCTTTATTTAAGCATTGTGGTCTGTTACAATGCATGCAATTGTTTCAATCTTTTTGTATTTGTTGAGGTTTGTTTTGTGCCTCAGTATATGGTTGATTTTGGAGAAGGTTCCATAGGGTGCTGAATAGAAAGTATATTCTGTGGTGCCTGGGTGGACTATTTGGTAGATATTTGTTAGGCCCATTTGATATATGGCATTTTTAAATTCAGATGTCTTTCTGTTAATTCTCTGTCCTGTTGATCTATCTAATGATGACAATGGGGTATTGAAGGCCCCCAATATTAATGAGTTGGGATTAATCTGGGTGTTAAGTCCCATAGTACTGATTTTATGAAGTTGGGTGCACCAGAGTTTGGTGAATATATGTTCATTATTTTAATATCTTCTTGGTTTATTGTTCCTTTGATCAGAATGAAGTGGCCCTCTTTGTCTCTTCTTGTTAGTTTTAGCTTGAAGTCTATTTTATCATATATTAGAATTGCAAAGCCTGCTTTTTCCTTAATACCATTTGCTTGGTATATTTTTTCCATCCTTTCACCTTAATGTAGTGCCTGTCCTTGAAAGTGAGATGAGTTCCTTGCAAACAACAAAAAGATGGGTTTTGTGTCTTAATTCATTCAACTAATCTGTATCTTTTTACTGGGGCATTCAATCCATTGATATTTAAAGTTATTAAAGAAAGATGTGTATTGAATCCTGTCATTTTTATTTCTGTTCACATTCTTGATATAGTTGTGCATTTCTACAGTTTAACCTTCATTGAATGTCTTTCTGTCACCCCTTGTGTGTAGTTGTTCTTTCTTCAGCTCTTTGTATTGCTTCAACAACTCTCTGAAGGGCTGGTTTTGTAGACATGAATTCTTTCAGCCTATTTATGTCATGGAAGATTTTTCTTTCCCCTTCAACTATGATAGACATTTTGACATTGTCTTTTTAGAGTTCTGTTTGAATCTTTTCATACAGCGTTATGAAAGGGGGACTTAGAAGTTTGGCTGGTGCAGTAGGTGCTGAAGCGACCAACAATGGCTTGTCTGCAAACTAGGGAGCCTGAGAACCCTGAGCTGCTTGGTCCACAGGCAGGCTGTCTCAGCAGTCTAAAGCCAGTGAAGAAATTATGGTAGTTTCCTGAGAAGTCTCAGATTTGGGTCCACTTTGGGAAACTGAAGAAGCTGGAGTCTGGTGTCTCAGGAAGATGGTGGCAACAGTGTGCGGCTATAGCTCAGAGAGAAGCAAAGGCTGTTTGTTTCTTGGGCATCCTTCCACCCTGTGGAAGGCGATGCTCTTTCTAAGTGCGGCCGTTAGCCATCTCAATTCATCCTCTCTGGAAATGATATCGCAGAAAACCCAGGCATGTTGATTCCTAGATAATTCTAAATCCAGCCAATTTGACGATGAAGAGTAACTATCAACTAGGCTTCCAAAGATCAAGCTTATGATGATTAATCACAATTATCAGCTTGATTTGATTGAGGGTTGCCTAGGATACTATCAAAACATACCCCTTCATGTATCTAAGAGGATATGGCCAGAGATGATTGGGTCTTGAAAGCTGTGATCTAATCAGTGATTTAATCCATGGCTGGCTTCAATGTGGAGAGTTAGGAGATGGGGCCAGTGAGAGGAAATAGGTTATGGGTCTATCTTTCCTGGCCTTTCCTGTCTGCGGTGTACTCTGCTTTCTGCCTGCAATGAGGCAACCAGGCCTGTTGGGCCACACTCTTCAGCCAGGATGCTCTACCTTATCGCACATCCAGAAACAAGGGGCCATTCAATTTCAAATTGAAAACTCTGAAACCATGGACCAAAATACAATCTCCCTCATTTCAACTGTCTCGGGAATCTGTCATAGTGATGCAAGGCTAAGATAACAGCATCCTGCTCAAACTGGCCTGCCGCACCAGCGTCACCCTTCCTCGTTCATTGCCTTGATACCTCGTCGTTTCCTTATCATAATTCTAATTCTGCACTCAATGGTTTTCTTTCACTTATCCCTTGCTTCTAAACTCTAAAAAAAAATGTGAACCTCATTACAGCGTGTGTTCTGCATGTCCTCTAGCCTGAAAATGAAATGTGTTTCTTCTCTTAGAGTACTGCATCCTTCCTCTTCTACTTAAGCATCTTCCATCTGCATTTGTCTGGGTTTCACAGCCTGATTTGCATTTATCCAGTGAAGCTCTGTTTTCATTCCACATTGCTTCTTTTGTCTCTCTTTACCCAGAACTGTCCTGTGCTATCATTGCCTTCAATTCTGAAGGTTTTTTTTTCTTTTTTTTTCCCAGCAAATTCCTATTCATTGAATTGATAGAAGTCACTTTTCACATTAAGCTGCTTTTCTTCATATTAGGAATTGAAAACATATTTAATGATGAATGAATGATATGAAATAGCCTCAGCATATACCTCTCTTCCTGTTTTCAAGCTACATATCCTGTTGTCAGTTTAACATTTCAAATCGATTGCCTCGTGCCTCAAACTTTATGTAAATAGGCAGAAATATTGATCTCTCTTCCTAAAACTGTTCAAAAAGATTGTAAAGCTGAAAATCTCTGTAAGCAGCACTATCATGCCTGTAATTACCAATGATTCATATAGGACCCGTGTCTCTCACACACAATTCAAAATATGTGAAAGAGGAAATGGCAGTGATAGTAGTCCCCTCATTAAGAAGCTATGTTATCATTTGCAAAGCAAACGATTCCTATTGCTACAAGCTTGGGATTTGCTAGATTCTGGTGATTTGTGTTCATTGTCATGTTGGGAAACTTTCAGTGTGTAAATTAAGTGTTCCACTGCCTGGGAAGCTCTGACTAGGAATGATGTTTTTGAGCTCTGCTCTCCAGTGTTGCCAGCAGTAGTGTTAGTCCAAATCTGTATCTTCTGGAGTGACAGGAGGTGGTGTTATTAGAGTGCTTTTAAATAAAGCCCAAGGTTTCGAGCTTTGGGATACCTTTGATTACTGTTCCTAATTGCCTCTGTGACACTTAACCAAAGTGAATGTGAGTTCACCTAAGGTTAAGGTGATTCTGTGATTCACTATGTTGACTCCGACCTCCTATGGCATTTGGATTGCTCCTGACCAAGGTCAGAAAGCTGGGTCTGACAACGCAGTTATGTAACTGTAGGAAATCTCCCCAAAACATTGATGTAAGTACTGTGCTTTGTGGAATGCTGAGGATTCCTCAGAGTTATCTACTCTACAATAGGCCTCAGAGAGTAAATATCCTGTTCTAGAATGTCTTCAGACCTCACTATAGAATAGAATTGATGTTCAGCATAATCATTTACACTCCAGTAATCGAATGCATGTCCAGTCTAGGAAAGGAAAACTTACAATTATTTTCCACCAATTTATAAAAGATAAAGGAAGAAAAATAGCTTATGGTGGCATCCTTCTGTAAGTTTTACCCATAATTATCACTTGACAAAAGAAATGCTATGCCCCAGGAGATAAGGACATCAGTGAAGAAGAGGAGAAAATTAAGCAAGAAGAAAGAAAGGGCTCTCTCTCTCTCTCTCTCTCTCTCTCTCTCTCTCTCTCAGGAAAGATGGGAAGGGAGCCAAGATTTGCAAAGAATGCAAACAGAGGAAAAGTCCCCATCATGGACAGGCAACACTGGCAGGAGGACCTTTGGAAGACAGTCTGTTTTTGACAAAGACAGGAATACTGCAAGGATACTCTGTTTAAAGCCGTGTATTGGGGTATTTCAAGAATAGAAAACAATCGTGCCAGTCCAATGCACCTTCATTCGTTCAGCTTCTACTTTGGTAGGTAACAGCCCCAGAGCTGTGAGAATGACTTTCTGGCAATGACCCTTTGTAACAAGCATGTACAAATTGAATTTTTGCACAGTCTTATAAACAAACTTAATCATATGTTTTGAGAACATTTAGAACTATGCACCCCTTCTGTTTACATGTAATATATTCAGTTTGTTCAGAATTGGCTGGCATTTTAAAATAATAATGTAATCAACCTTATAATAATTTGGAATCACAATGTAATTAACTCTTACAAGATAAGCTGAACACGTACCACTCATCTACCTTGTTCTCTACTTCCTTTGTGACTAAGTTGTTCCCCTGACTCACAACACTGTGTATATGAATCAGATGTGATCATTAGACCTAAGACTGCCTCACTGTAAACATTGATGACATTGAAAACAGCGTGTCTCCCACAAATGTTGGAGGAAATATTTGGCCATAGGTTAATGACATTTGTCAATGACAAGGTTTATATGCTGTTCTGAGTTACTAGGGTCAGAAAAAAACAACGTTTTCCTCTATAAAAGATTTCTCATGCCTTTCCCATACCATGCTTGATTTGATGTTCAATAAATATGACAAGAAGCCTTACTGTTCTTCTGCTCCACTATTTTTTTTTAATTTTATTGTTTTTATTTTATGTGTATGCGTGTATTGCCTGCATGTAGGTATGTGTGCCCATGTCGTGCAATGCCTGCGGAGGACAGAAGAGGCTGTCGGATCCCCTGGAACTGGAGTTACGGACAGTTGTTAGCTGCCATGTGGGTGCTGGGATACGAACCCGGGTCTTCTGCAAGAACAGCCGGTGTTCTTAACCGCTGAACCATCTCTCCAGCCCACTCCACTATTTTCAACACCCAATTCTGAAAGAAAAGTTCTAAGAGAAATCTGAATACCTCAGAACTTATTGAGATCACTTTTGGTTTAAATGACTCCAAGAATGAAGCTTTTCTTTAATGTGGCACCACAACACACAGTTACCTTACAAACAGAATAGAAAAATAGTTACCAGGTAAGTAGCATGCCAGAAGAAGAGAAAGTGATTAAGCTATCTGGGAAATGTACAATGATTCCATAAACTTGAGTAGGAACTGTGAAAACACTCAGGGAAGGCAAGAGTGGCCATGCAGCCACAGACATGAGGTCATCCTCAGGAACGGGAAATTTGCATACTGCATGATACCAAGGGACTTTGCTAGGCTTTTTGTGGCAATTCAGTGTCTGCCTTTACTCCATCTGACCTTCTTGGATCGCATCTTTTCTCCCTTTCCAACTTAACTTCCCCAAGCTGCATTGCTTGTTCTTCTATTACGGCTTCTTCAGAGAGCCCATCTCCATTCAGCCCTCTAGTTCCTGCGTTCCTGTCCTCTAAACATCTGCATCTCCATCCTGCCCCAGACCTTCATCTGTAAAGTCTCACTACATCAATGCTGCTGTTCCAAATTCCACCTTATTATTATTTTCACAATTTATACATTTCTCATAGAAGATATAAACTTAGCAACTGACTGTTAATTCATTTATTTCATATTCTGTCTCATCGTTTGCACATGTTTGTTAACTTTCCTGTAACCTCTCAGATTGTCTATTTTGGTGATTTTTGCTGCCAGCGTTTTTAATGTTTATTTGTGTGTGTGGACAGGAGTGTCTGTGTGTGTATGTGATTGTTTGCCCCTGTGTGCAGGTGCCAGTGGTGGGTGTCAGAGCCCCTGTCAATGGAGTTGCAACCAGTTGTGAACCATGGCTGTAAATCACCCAGTGTGGATGCCAAGAACAGAACTCAAGTCCTCTGAAGAACAGGAAGTGCTCTTGACCTCTGAGTGATGTATCCAGCCCTCTTGCCAATGTCTTCACTCGAGAATTTGACTTGCAGAGCTACTTATTTGCTCATTGTAAGATGGATTTGCATAGAAGACACAGTGTGCTAGAAGTAAAGGAAAAGGCTTGGTTCTCAAGTCAGAATGCTTACATTTCAAGTCCTGTCCAACAAGGAATCAGTTCTGGAATTGTTGATAATTTAATCAAAATGTTGACAGCCAGCCCTTTATCTGTAACGCTATCATGATTACAGCTGTCACTGGGATATCTGTAGTGTTGGGAACAAATGTCTAGGTAGGTGTGACAACTCCAGCTCCCTAGCTGTTATCGCTTTACTTTTGATGCCAAGTAAATATTTTATTGACACACAGTTGAATTTGAAAATCATTTACAAATTTTACTCCTTATAAACATCAACTTTAGATTGTTTTTCTTGAATTGTACTACACATATTCAGCCCCAACATGGCTGTTTTGATAGAAACTACATATTTTACTTTACAGGTGTACAATACAGATACAAACACTTGGACTCTCTTAAGTTCACAGTTGAGCTGATTTCATGCCAACTGCATCAAGAAAAGCTGCATTCCAGCTATCAAGAAAAAAAAAGCCACTTGAAATTTCCTGTGTGTTGTTATGCTTCTGAATATTTCACAGAGAACACCTTATGATTAAAAGAAAGTTTATAGTCATTACATGTACATTATTGTTACAAAAATCTATAACATATTTTACAAAAGTACTCTAAGACACTTAAGACAAATATTTAGAAAATCTTAAAGTTGCTTTTTGAAATCTCAATGTTTTATTTTCACAGATAAATTGAAGATCATTATTCTCTTCCTCTTTTGAGACAGGGTCATACTATGTAGCCCATACGAAGTTGCACACACTAACTCAGCAGCTGGGACTGCAGGTACAAAACCTGTGCAAGATCAAGCCAGCCAAGATCCTAGCATGGGCGGATGGTGAAGGAACTCATGAATTCTCACCTCACCTGAGGAGCTGTTGGGGGATGGAGAGTCAGTGTTCTTCAGGGATGTGGGCCCTGAGAGGTTACCCATGCTGCAGGAGATTGTCCCACACCCATGCCATACAGACAGCACTAGATGGTCTCAGTGGGTATTTAAAAAAATAATGAGTACATGAAGTTGAGAGGGGAGAGTATGGAATGATAGGAGAGGAATTGCAGAGTGAATATGATCAAAATGTTTTATATTAGTGTATGAATATTAAATGAAATATTTTTAAAACAGAATGAAAAAACACCTTCTATCAAGACTTGGAAACTTTGTGCCTTCCCTGATACTCCCACCTGATTCCTGAGAGCATCTGCTTTGTGATCCTGCTGCTTCTACAAATATTAAGAAGCATACTTATTATTAACAGTACATAAAGTTCTTGTCAAATACATTTGCTAGTACTTACTCATCTACCACACAGAACAAAGTGATACTGAGGTCATAGTTGTTTAGTTCCACATTAGGTTAATTTTCCTCATGATTGTGATACTTTAGTTGTTTAGTTGTGATACATAGTTGTTTAGTTCCACATAAGGTTAATTTTCCTCATGATTGTGATAGCTTTTTTTGTGTTCAGAGTTTTCCAAGTTAAAGTGAAATAAATGGGCTGGAGAGATAGCTCAGTGGTTAAGAGCTCCTACTGCTCTTGAAGAGGACCTGTGTTTGGTTCTCAGTACCCACATGATAGCTAATAAAGTCCAGTTTGAGGTGCTCTGATGCCCTCTTCTGACCTCTACCAGCATGGTTATAACAAGGGTGCACTTACCTACACACAAAAATAAAAATAATAAATAAAAATTATTGAATAGTATCACAAGAATCATGCTATAAGATTAGGAAAGAATAAAAGTCAGCAGGGGAGATAATGTCAGTGGCAAAACCTACAAGAAAAAAAATAAACAAATAGGTAAACATCTGAGAAAAACATGTAGGATAGAAAAAAAGACAAAGGCTTTGTAGAAGCAAAGACCTATTAATGTCAGCACTCAGAATGTTGCTGTAGGAGGATCTGGAGTTAAAGTTTATCCTCATCCATAGCAAGTTTGATGCTAGCCTGAGCTACATGGGATTCTGTCCAAAAAAGAAAAAAACAAAAACAAAAACAAAAACAAAAAACAATGCAATTAAATAAAAGTTGCAAACTATTGCCATCCAAGAAATTAAAAAGATAAAGTTATGAGAGTATATTGCGTTTGAAAGAACAAGAAATTAGGCTAAATAAAGATAAGTAGCAGAAATTTAAAAGAAGAGAAAATGAGTTAGTTAAAAAAAAGCATTAAGGGAAAACAATTTAAATGATTATTCCATGTTTAGCTTTGCCATTGGGGATAAAAGTTATTTTGCAATTCGCAAAAAGGCGAATAAGTGTAAAAATAAGCAAATGGAAGAAAAATGCTATATATATTAAATTAATTTGGGGGAATTTTAAGGAAAGATTTAAGCAAAAGAATGTGCTTTAAGTACATCTGAAATTGAGTAGGCTCTCCCTCAAAATTTTATAAAATTATATTTAAGAGTACAGCTATAAAAGTCATGAAGAGGGGATGTCCATAGATGTGAATTTTTGATAAATGTCTACATAGTCCAGGGGCTTATCTTAATTAAAGTAGAGGAGAGTAGGGCACAGTACAGGAAATGCAAGAGCAAGCAGCTGCAAAAGGTGTTTCTTAGAAACCAGATGGACGTAAACAGTAGGACCTCAAGTGTCTCACTAAATTCGTCTGCTCTCTGAACAACGGCTTCAAGGGTTCCTTCAAGATAAAATTGAAAAACCAGGGTCAGCCAGGTATACAAAGGTGTACAATCAATGGCATAAGACCGAAACTCATTTTCCTTTACCACTTAGGAGGGAGAACATCAGGCAGGCTCTACTAACTTGAGCCCTGATGTACGCCAACCATCTGTACTCTCCAGCCATGGTCCATATCTCTCAGTGACTTACATAAGAAAAGGAAAAAAAATCCATCTACATAATCAACAAGAAAAAAATTCTCCTGCAACAACTTCTGTATAATCATAGCTGATTGACCAATGACTCCTGGGTATTTAAAGGTCACATTCATGAAAAGTAACCAAGATGTGATTTGGAAAGATAATTTTTCCAATTTCTCTTTAATATATGCTTTTTTAAAAAATGTTATGTGTATGTATGTATTGCCTGCATGTAGGTAAGTGCACCCATGTTGTGCAATGCCTGCGGAAGACAGAAGAGGCTGTCGCATCCCCTGGAACTGGAGTTACAGACAGTTGTCAGCTGCCATGTGGGTGCTGGCATTCGAACCTGAGTCTTCTGCAAGAAGAGTCAGTGTTCTTAACTGCTGAGCCATCTTTCCAGCCCCTGTTTAATATATGCTTTACATACACTAAAAAAAAGTCACTTTTTGGTAGAAAGTTCTAGAATTTTTGCAAATTAGATACACATAGGTAAGCAACACAAGAATCAAGACATGGTGCCATTATAGTGACCTCCAAATTCCCCTGTGCAAGTTTGAGGTCAGCACTTCCATCCAACCCTTAGATTCTGGCCCCAATTTTCTCTGCCTCTTTCAACAATTCTGCATTCTCAATAATAGCATATAGTCTGGCTAGCTTTAACTGTCAACTTGCCACAACCAAGATTTATCTGTGAAGAGCATCTCAATTGAGTTTTCTAGACCAGATTGGCCTATAGCCATGTCTCTGGGATTTTGTCTTGATTATTAACTGATGTAAGAGGACCCAGCTCCCTGTAGACAGCACCATACCATAGACAGGTGGTCCTGAACTGTGGAAGAAAGCTAGATGAGTGTACACTGTCTACCAAGCAGCAGGCACCATCCTCCATGCTTCCTGCCACACTGCTCCTGGTCATGAAGCTGCATGGAAGAGCAATCAGGCCGCCTTGAGTTCTTTCCTCTCTTCCTGTCATTGATGGACTGTGACCTAAAATAGTAAGCCAAAATAAAACCTTCCCTCCCCTTTCTTCCTTTTGGTCTGGGTTTCTATCACAACAATTGAAGTGATGCTAAAACAGTACATAAGTGGAATTGTACGTTGTATAGTCTTGGAGCATCACTTTTTCATTGAGCACAACTCAGCTGGCTTTCATCCATGTGACTGTATCAGCTGTTCACAATGTTTATGGTTTGTTGGTATTCACTTGTTATGGATGTACCATAGTTTATTACTTGTTCCAAAGCAGAGGGCTATTGAGAGCTTTCGAATTGTTGACAGTGGTGAAGAGAAGCCACTACAAATATTTACATGTAAGTTGTTGTAGAGATGGGAATTTGGGTTATGTTTTCTTCTTAGGAAAATATCTAGGATCGGAATGCTGGGATCATGTGATATGAATATGATGCCTGGGATGCTGACAAGTGTGTTTCCATAGCTACTGCATTTTACCATCCTGTCAACCATGTATGAGTGTTCTGGTTGCTCTGTTTTCAATTTCTTGTGCAGGGTAAGAAAAATACTACAGGTTAAATCATTCGAATGAGTTCGTAGTGATATGTTAGATTTTTTAATGTATATTTTTCTGAAGATTAATGATATTTAGAATAGTTTATTTTCTGAGTTATACCTTGCATATTTTATTTGGAGAAGTGTGTGTTATCATAGTTTGATATTTTTCCACTTATATGTTTTATTGCTGAGTTATAAAATGGCCTCATATATTAATATGTGTTTTAGAAACTGTTTTTCCCACATGGCTGTTTGTCTTTTTATTTTCTTAACATTTTCTTTGAAAAAATGCAAGTTCATAACTTTGATGAGGTTTAGTTCATTTAGATTGTAATGTCTTTTCATAAATAATCCTATTTATGAGTATTTGGTCAGACTGAGGATGTCTTTCCAGATGCTAACTCACAGATTTTTTTTTTCCTACATTTGTTTTCTGAAAGTTTGGCAATTTTTGCTCTTACATTGAAGTCATGGTCTACCTCAAGTTAATTTTCTTGTGGCATAAGAATCCTCTGGGTTTTCCTTTATGCACACAATTGTTTGAGCAAAGTTTGTTTAAAGGGTATATTCCACTTCACTTTATGACTTACCAACTTTGTCACAGATGTACTGACTACGTAATTCCAGGTCTGTTTCTGAAGTCTCTTTTCTGTCTTACAGATATGCCAATCTTTCTACCTATTCCACACTATCTTGATTACTGGAGATTTCTGAGTAAGTGCATACCACGAGCCTTTTACTTTGTCCTTTTTAGACTGGCTTGGCTAATGTAGAACCTTTACTTTGCCATATAAATCTTCAAATCAGTTTGTAAAGGTCTCATTGAGGAAGAGGGGGCAGAAAACTGTAAGAACCAGGGGTGGTGGAGGACCACAAGGACACAGTTTTCCAGGCTTCTGGGAACTTGCTGATATGAACTTATAGAAATGGTGACAGGATGCACAAGACTCATGTGAACTCAAACCAGACAAAAATCCCAGCGTAGAACTGTGGAAATGGATAAAAAGCCATGACCTTACCTGAAAAACCACTGATAGCTGATCACTGCTAGGTGAGAGAGAGAGCTGGTTTTCTTTAAGGGAGTGACACTATGTAGGCTGATTGGGTTACAGAGGATGAATTCACACCAAGGGACATCTAGGTACACAGACTTGATTGGATAGGCCTTAACATACTTTCCTATTTTCTGTATTATATTTCTGGTATTTGTTCCAATATCCATATCAGAACCGAACTTCTGATCTCTCTTAGATTACCTGAACATTATTATGATTATCTCTACCTTGTTGAATATCACTGATAACTTGCTTTGCGTTAATTAATTTGTGCTTGACAGTTTCATGAGTGTGTATATTATATATCGGTTACTCTCAGCCTGCCCTCTCTTAACTCCTTCTCATTCCTGTCTACCCTCTGGCTTCCTTGCAAATCTCTTCCTCATATTCCTGTCCTTTGTTTTGTGTTGTGACTCATTAAATTTAACTAGGACTCTCTGCATGATCATGAGTTTGGAGCTTCCTGTTGGAGCCTGCTGTGCTCAGCAGTGAGTGTACCACTGAAGACAGTGACTCTCCCTCTTCCAGAATCTATCAATAGCCTACAGTTCAAAAGTAAGGGGTTGGACCCCATGAGTCCTTTCCTCCATTCTTAACTGTGATAGGGCCATCCTTGTGCTGGCCCTGTTCAAGTAACAGCAGCTGCTTTGAGCTCATGATTGCAATGACAGTGTTGTGTCTAGAGGATGACAGCTCACAGCCCTTCTCCTTACCTTCTGATTCCTCCTGCCCCTCCTTCAGCAATGAGAACCTGAGGAACTAAATCTGCCCAACACCATAATTACCAGGATTGGCATCTCTAAGAAGGCCCAGAGCACCATCTCCCATGCCGCCAGCACCTTCATGCTGTAGTGCTGTACACCACATCCGGTGCTAACAACTTGGCAGTGAAAGGGAAGCACGAGACATGCGGTGCCAGTGATGCTCTAGTGGCCATGGAAGAGATCTCGTTACCCTGTTGGAAGAAGCTCTGAAAACATACAGGCAGGAGCTGAAAGGCCAGAAGGAAGCGTCTGAGCAAGTGAAGAAGGACAAAGGTCAAGAAACAGGTTCAGAAGAGCAAGGCAAGAGCTGGGATGAAGACGACGGTGAAGATAATGGGAGACTGGAAGAGGAAGAACAGCATGAAGAGGAAGAAGAGACATCTGGAAAGGGTGGGCAGACTGTGGCATGTAGAAGTGACCTCCCTGAAGTGTCTCACATGTTTATGTGAAGCTTTTCCCTGAAAGTCAGACTGCTTGGCCACAGGTGCCTGATATCAAAATAAAAACTAATTCTAGTTATGAAACCAGTTCTCTGTCCATACTCAGAGCCTCTGAGTAACAGAATCCTGTTTGGCTTAATCAGCCTAAGGTTACAACCTTTAGTATGGGGGATTCTGAACGATTAATGTCAATATTGCTTGTTTATTGGCTAGCTAGTTTTTGTTACCCCAACTCCCTGTCCCTCCAAAGAAGTAATAATACTTCCGTGTTGCCTACTGTTTTCCATGAAGAGTACCCATGTGATCATAGAAAGAGTGTTTTGCTAGCAACATGGCTGGGTTTGATACTCTGTACATTTGCACTTGTTTCTTTTACCTTTTCTTTGACTGAATTTATTAGACATTTCTTATAGGTCTGCTGGTGATGAATCTTCCAGAGTTCTTTGAAAGTTTTTATTTCTTAAGTTCCTTTGAAAGATATTTCTTTTTGAATAAATTCTAGAATGACAGTAGGTCAAAAGTTACTCAGTGACACTTACTAAAACCAGATTTCATCCAGGACCATGCTGATATACCACAATGGTGTCTTTCAGACATGGGGAAGTACTATGCTCAACTCTGAGTGCAGCATGTGCACAGGAGGACACATTTAGCCAAGAAGCATGGTAAGGGTCATGGACAGAGTTACAAGGAAGCTGGAGGAGTGAGGATTCTGCCTACAGTGATCTGATAATGTTCTGACTGAAGACCACACATGATAATTAGGCATAACCTAGGAATGATGAAGGACGAAGCACTTCACAGAACAGATGATGAAGGTGATCAAATGTAAAGGGTCAGTTTGCCATTTGTCTAAATAGGATTCTTTGATGAGACTTATTTACTTCACAAAAGGGTCTAAAAAGGGGTTTAGGGGCATGACTACACTTTGGCCAAGTAAACTACCTTTGTCAGTGACAGAGTTTTGTTTTTCATGCTGTGTGTTTAAAGACGCTGCAACTAGGAGCTCTGGCCTCATTTTCAGCACCAAGTCCACTTTTACCCACAATCCAATTCTTCTGTGCATAGTGTCTTCTTGCAAGATTTTTTTTGTTTTCTATCCTGGGGAGATAGCTCAGTTGGTAAAGTACTTGTTATACAAGCATGGGGACCTGACTTTGATCTCTAGAACTCATATGAAAAAGCCAGGCATGGTGGCACATGTTTGTAACCCCAGAACTGAGGAAGGGGAGAAGGGCGGATCCCTGGGACCCACTGGCCAGGTGGCCTAGCCTCCTCCATGAGCTCTAGGTCAGTGAGAGACCCTCTCTAAAACAACAAGGTGAATGATAGCTTCATGATTGATCTCTGGATTACACACACACACACACACACACACACACACACACACTCATATACACCCCACAGGAACATATGCACACACAAATATACACACATACACAATTCTTTTTCTATAATTAAATATTTAGAAATATTTCAGTCTTTATTTTTTCAAATTTTACCACACTCACTTTTCAGGAGAGGAGGGACTTCAATTTTCAATTACATGTACAGTGAAGTGATTCAGTTTATTTCAGAACTTACTAAACACTGTGATGGACAGCTTCAGTTATCAACTTGACACACCTGGGAAGAGGGACCTCAATGGGGGAATATCCTCTAAGGAACTGGCCTACGGGCATGTTTGTGAGACTTGTTGAGTAATGTGGGATGCCCAACCCTCTGCGGATGCTGCCACCCCTGAGCAGGTGATCCTAAGTTGTTCAAGGAAGCAGACTGAGCCCAGGCTAGACAGACAAACCAACAAACAGCGTTTCTCCATGGTCTCCGCTTCAGGTCCTTTCTCAAGTTCCTGTCTGACTTCCCTGATAGACGGACTATGCCTTGGAAGTGTAAGATGAAATAAATATACCCTTTCCTCCCCAAGTTAGTTTTGGGCAGAGTATTTATCACAGCAACAGGAAAGCTAATTAGGACAAAAGCTGTATTCATAGCTTCAGGTGTTTTACTCTGAATATGCTAATGTGTATAATATTCTCATATCTTTGAATGGGCTAACCATTTCTTTTCCAAATCAAATCTATTAGCCCTATCAAAAGTACTTTAAATCACAACCTCTGTGTTCTTTTCTAGAAGTTTCAGTTGGTTCTTCCTTGAATTTTCTGTGTCTCTAACTGAAAATGTAGTCTTCTCGGGTTTCTTGATTTGAAATTATCAAAACTTATTTTCACATTCTTTACATACTATAGATGATTTTTACATGATGCATATAACTCAGCATGTTTCTTTATGTTCACAGAATCATATGACCATTGGCACTATCTAATTTTAGAACATATTATCTTCAAACCAAACCAAAAACAAACAAACAAACAAATTAAAAAAAAAACAAAAACCCAAAACATTTTAGAATAACTATTAGGCATGTTCTTCCCTTAACCTTTAGCAAATACTGACCTTCTTTCTGTTTGTATCATATGCCTGTTCTGGACATAAATCATAACATATGATTTATTTAGTCACATATTAGTTGATCTTTGAAACTTTCATTTTTTGCACTTAGCATGTTTATAAGATCTGTCAAAAGCTCCTACCAGTACTTCATTTTAACTGGTGGATAATACTGTCTTGTATGAAAATGATACTTTTTAATGCCTTAGCCAGCTGAAAGAACTCAGCTGATTTTACTTTATGCCTGTTAGGAAAAATGCCAATTACAGAGTGTATAAATGTTTTATAAAAAACTGTAACAAGTCCATTAACTATAGTTGTCATTTTCTAGAAGCTGCTGAACATTTTATGAAGTGGTTGCACCATTTTGTAACCCTGCCAGAGATGCAGGGAGTTGTAATTTATACACATCTCCATTATTTATATTAAATTTTCTTACTTCAGTCATCTGTATGTATGTGAAACAAAATTTTATTAAAGACTTGATTATATTTCAATAAACACTAATGATCTTAAACATGTTTTCATGTGCTTAACTACTATTGTATATAAACTTTTCAGAAGTATCTACTAGAATTCTTTAATCACTCTATTAAATAAGGCAGAGTTGGAAGAATATTCCATATATTCTAAATGAATATTCTAAATAAAAATTTCATACCCGATGTATAATTTTCAAATATTTTCACTCATTTTTGGGTTGTATTATCTTATTCTTGATTTTGTCCTTTGATGTATACAAATTCTTAATTTGGAAGGAATCCAGTTGTTTCCTCTTGTGCTGTTCTCATTATGGATAGTGTCAAATCTAAGAAATGAGTGTCAAACTCCCTTTTACAGACATCCATGTTACTTTCTTTGAGTTTCATAATTTTTCCTCTTAATGGAAGTTTATGACTCATTTAGAGTTTTTCATTTTTAACCATGAATTGAGGCAGGAACCTTAATTAATTTTATCAAAAAGACCAGAATTTTTTCTTGAATAAATTGTCATGTCATCTTCTTGAAAATCAGTTTGTTAGAGTATCAATAAACCCCATAAATTGAACTGGTCCAGACTATAAAAAAATGTCTAGTCTATCTGTTGGAGGACACACTTTTCCAGTCTCACTGGTCAATTACCTGGTGATAGAACCACTCCAGGAAGGCAGCTTCACCTTAAGTTATGCTAAATAAATGGGTGGAATACCTTGTGTGTTAAGATAATGACTGTTTTCTGCCTGGAACTAGCTCAGACTCCAGCAGAACTTCCAAACCGGCCACAGGCATGTAGGTCTCCAGAAGTCTGTCTGCTTTCCTGAACTCTTCAGGAAAACATAACTTTTCCTTTTCTTCTTCATGCCTTTCTTTGTAAACAAGCTTTCTTTAAGGCTTCAGACTGCCCCTACATTTTGTGTTTCTTCACTTTTTCTCTAAAGCTTCCTTCTCCCAGACATGTGGCTGTGAGTCAGCCACGTGTCTGACCTCCATACAGGCTCTAAACCTGCATTGCTTCATGGTTTTCTTTGCTTCTTCCCAGCATTCACCGCCTCAGTGTTATATGCCGGATTCTGAATAAAAATCACCAAAACCACTTAATTGAAAGCAGCAAGGTAAAGTTTTATTACGGCCAACCAGGCTGTCTATGTTGGGAATAGAAGTAGCCTCAAACACCAGCCGGCCAGAATATTTATGGGAATACAGAATGCAGAACAGGTGAGCCAATCAGGTTTATTCAACGCAGCAAAATTTGAACATAGCAAACTTCGAATTTACCAATCAACCACCAGTTATTGCACGGACTTGGGCTTGGATAACCGAAGCAGGTTTACAGAAGCGAGATAAGTGGTTAGTCAACTGCGGGCCTGGCCTAGATTACAATGCCCTGTGGCATGCGGTCAGGCCCTTTCTTGGAATTCAAAGTTGCTTCTCACTTCTAGGTATCTTTCATAAGTAGGGTAAAGGGCACTTTTCCTGAAATGGCTGCTTTGGGCAAAATGGAGTAACTTAGGCTAGATTAGTTTAGCTGAGATAGTTCACTCAAGGCAGCTGCCAAGATTACCAGCTCGCCTGCCCTGAGGATTTTTCTTTAAGATTCTAATAAAACTGAAAAAGCTTCTCTTTGTGTCTAATCTTAAATTCTTTTATGAATGAGACTAAGAACCCTTTAGGGGACCCTCTTTCTCCCCATTTCAAGTTCACATAAATGTAAGAGTATTATTTAAACTCAAGTCTGTTCCATTGAGCTACATTTAATATTATACTGTCTTGGTTACTCTGACTTTGTAGTAAGTTTTGAAATCAGGAAAGGAAAGCCCTACTTTTTTCTTTCAAGATTATTTCAACTGTTTGGGTCTCTAACACTTTTTATGTACATTCGACATTAAATTTATCGATTTCTTTCAAAAAGATAGTTGGGATTTTGATAGGAACTGATTAGAGTATTTATACCTATATGGGAAATAGACCCTTGATGACATCAAGGCCCTGGGCAGCTCCAAAGAAGGGATAGCTCTCCATGCACTAAGAGTGTCTTCATTTCTTTCAACAATGTTCTACACAAGGCAAGTCAGAGTTTCTCTGCTCAAATTTCTTCCTAAGTATTTTATAATTTTCACGATATTTTAAATGGAATATTTTTTTCTGAATTTTGTTCAATTAATTAGATATTCTTTTTATTATTCCCTGTTAGCATGTAGAAATTAATTGACTTTTGCATACTGAAATTATCTCCTATAACATTTCCTGCCCAGGAAGAGTGATGAACAGCAAGTGTGTGACCACCTGCTGGTTCTACCTTGTATTATGTGGGATATTAAATGGGTTTCTAGGATTTTTTTTTCCTTTCCACAAACTTTCTCTTGCATATAGAAGCCTTTGAAAAGCAAGAAGTAAGGAAGAAGACTTCTTTTGTTTAATAGATTGTTTGGTATCCTCTCTCCATAAAATGTTATGATGAAGCTCTATGATTTATAATGTGACCTTCTTTGATAACAGTGTTCTTGCAGGTAAAAGTTATCAAATATAGGCCCATATAAAACAGCAATGTGAGGCCAATACTCAGTATGCAAAGATTATGCAATATTTGCAGATAATTACAGCCAACTATGTTAGCAGTATTAGCAGGCTAAAGATGAGACATTGGGTAATCACTGATCGAAGCAACAGTGTTCAAAAAAATTCAGTATTTCTTTCCATAAAAAAATTTCAGAAAATAAAATGGAGTCAAAATTTCCTCAGTTTTATAGAAAGTATCTACAAAATCGATAGCTATGATGTTAAACTTAATTGTGAAAGATGGAAGACATTTTCTAGTGATTAAGGACAGAATAAAGATGTGTATTTTCATCATTCTCATTAAAAATATTGCCCAAAGTTCAAATCAGTGTTTGTGTTTATTTTATAGGTAGGAATCAGGTAGTTGTATTTAAAATGAGAAAGAGGGAAAGTGTGTTGGCTTCTTCACCCAAGGAGCATCTGCTTCCTCAGATCTTTCTTTTTTAAATTTTAAATGTAACACTTCCTTACCTAATAAAAGGAAGCAGCCTGTGCATTTCCATGTAGTTTCTAGAACTCTTTTACTTGTTTACTATGATTCACAAATGTGGCTCATCAGAATAGATCCTGCTTTGTAACAACAACATGAGCCCTTATAACCCTGCTCCATTCTTTTCTACTGTAATAAGATTTTTATGCAAGTAAAATTGTATCCTAGTTAAAAATCCATTTAGTAAAATATGCTAAGTGAATATGTTTCAGAAGTTGATTGATGTTTATTCTTTATACCCCAAGACCATGGTTTAATTGCTCCTGACACATCCAAGTTTTAGAATAAATTGAAAAGTCTGTGAAGCTCAAAGCAGTTGCTTATAGCAACTTTCAGTTTCATTGTAAACTTAAGAGACCTTAGAAGAGAGAGGAATAAATTCTGGCAATTCTGTTTCAAAGAAATACATTTTGGCTTGATTTTATGTAAATTACAGGATGTTTTCCTCCTTCATCCCAGCAGGAGATATAGTTTGCATTCCCTTTTGCATGAATCCTGTTGTCATTATCCAACTTGGAAACAGTTCCACACTGTGATTTTTCTGAAAAATCTTAGAATTTCACAACTTGGAGGTGGTGTCTTACTTTGGATGACCCCAAGTGTTACAAATTAATGTGATTTAAGGTGGGGGAGATTGCGATCTCATGTTGCTCATAAAACACAAGAAAAAAATCCTAATAACAAAGGATGAGCATTATAACAGATTCTCAAATATGAGCAATGAAGTAAGTATTGAAAAGAAGATGATTGCCTGGTTTTGACAATGAGGAAAGCAACAATCATGCTTTTAAGCACTTACATAAAGTTATGTACAACTTCCTTTTTATTTTATTTATTATTTTTATTTTATGTGTATGCATGTATTGCCTGCATGTAGGATGCTTTTAAGCACTTACATAAAGTTATGTACAACTTTCTTTTTATTTTATTTATTATTTTTGTTTTATGTGTATGCGTGTATTGCCTGCATGTAGGTAAGTGCACCCATGTCATGCAATGCCCACGGAGGACAGAGAGGCTGTTGGATCTCCTGGAACTGGAGTTACAGCCAGTTGTTAGCTGCCAAGTGGGTTCTGGGATTTGAACCTGGGTCTTCTGCAAGAACAGTCAGTGTTCTTAACTGCTGAGCCATCTCTCCAGCCCCATGTACAACATTTTAAAACATAAGGCACAATGCCAAATGCAAAATATGTATAAAAAATGCAAATAGTTTAAAAACAAATATTTTAAAGCACTGAAAAATTGACTGGAAAGAAGTATAATGCAGATCATTTTACAAACCCCACTTACTTTACCTACTTAGAGTTAGTACAGTGTCACTTTTGTTTTACTAACGTTTTTTTTTTTAAGCATAGGGAATGCAATTTGCTCAATGCCCCTATTATTGCCCTGTCTCTTTTTTTTAATGGTACACTCATTTTAAACTGACCATTCTTCTGATCAGTCTGTTAATCAATACTGAAGTTAACCCTTCAAAGAAATAATCTACTATACGGTAGAAGGATTCCAGTTACTTGGCTCTTAGGACTTGAAACATGTTGAATCAGTGCGTGTATGCCAACAGCATGAATACAGAATCCTGACAGCTACTGTGTAGAAAGTTTATTTTTCCCACTATGTATTTGAAATGAATTGTGAAATTGCAAATTAAAGCCACGTAAGTTTTGTTTGTTTTACTTTTTGGTCTGTTCATTTGTTTGGACTGAATTCTGCCAGGTATGGACAGCAGATGAGACCTTCCACCACCACTACTCCCCCAGCACCAGCTCTCATCAGCCAATGGTTCATGTGAACCCTGCTGAATATCTGTTTTTCACCAACCAGGTGTGTGAGAAATATCTTTGCCTCTGTGCATATAAAAATTAGTGAAAATAAAACAAAATTGACAGCAGATTATAAAAACTATTATGTATTTGAATGTTTCTGAAAAATTACAAAAATGAGGACAATGATATAATGAACTCAAAACACAATCCTTTTCGAAGCCTTAAAAATCTGGTTGTGGGGGTCTGCTGGAGAGATGGATCAGAGGTTAAGAACACTGGCTGCTCTTGCAGAGGACTTGGGTTCAGTTCCCAGCACCCACATGGTGACCAACAACCGTCCAAAATTCCAGTTCCAAGGGACCCAATGCTGTCTTCTGACCTCTGTGGGCATTGTAGAACATGGGTGCACTTACATACATGCAGGCCAAGCACTCATACACAAAAAATAAAATTACATAATGTAAATAAATTAATTTTAAAAAACTGGTTTGGTTATTTATTATTATTCAGATTATTTCCTAAAACAATCAAAGTATTGTCATTGTTTTTACTTATCCAAGAATGTGGCTGAGATGACCATTTATTGTCTTATTTGGTGATTTTTTTAAATCAGGTCTGCAGCATTCCTTAAGTAGAATTGTATGTTTTGATTTCAGCATTCTTTCTAGACACTTCCTACTCTGTTGCTACACCATCTTTATTATGTTATGAATTTTCCTGATAATAATTACAAATGAAGTGTGATTATAATCTAGGTTTTTACCTCCCATTTCCTGAACTGCCTTATCCATTTTAATGAAAATGTAGCTGTCTATAGACCACTGAGTTAGGTTCACATTATGAGTTTTGAGTTACTCTCTCCATTTCCTAAACCTTTTGCTTCTATTTCTTTTTTCACACTAAGTACTTCACAACATGGTGAAGACTGTGAAATTTCATTCATGGTTTTGAAGAAAATACATTATGTGCTGCGTTTTACTATCAATTTTAATGACATTGCTACCTTATTTTTGTTTTTGTAAATATCTTTGGTCAGGTTGATATAAAATGTTCTTTTTTTACAATAAAGGAAAGATAAATGTTTGAGCAATTTTTCTGCCAGCATGGGATAATTGTGTTATTTTTCTCTTTCGCTTTTTAAGAATTATATTAAACATGCTTAATATTTGTCCTAGTTTGTTTCTTCATTGCTGTGACAAAACACTCTGACCAATACCAACTTGGGGAACAAAGGGTTTATTTAGTTTAGCTTACATCTCCTGGGTCACAGTTCATCCAGGAGCCCAAGGTAGGAACTCAGGGCAGGAACCTGGAAGCAGGAGTTGGAGCACAGGCCATGAAGGAATGCTGGTTACTGGCTTGGTCCCCTGGCCCCTGCTCAGTCTGCTTTCTTATGCAACATAGGCCCACCTGCCCAGGGGTGGCACCACTTACAGTGGGATGGGCCCTCCCACATCACTCAACAATCAAGAAGATGCCCCATGGACATGGCCACAGGCCAGTCCAATGAAGGCAATTCCCCAATTGAGACTCCCTCAACCCAGGCATGTCAGGTTGACACTAAAGCTGTCCAGCACAATATTTAAAACAAATTGCATTATTCATGTAAACCAAAAATTGATGGTGTATTTTATTTTCTATACTATTGAACTTAAGCAAATATCTTAAATATGTAAATTCTTTTTGATTTGTTTATCTTTATTTTGTGTATATGAGTATTTTTTCCTACATATATGTAGAAGTACCACGTGCATGCAATACCCACAGAGGCCAGAAGATGACAAATCCCCTGGAACTGTAGTTATATAGTTGTTATATAGTTGTTAGCTGCCATGTGAGTGATGGAAACCAAACCTGGGTCCTCTAGAAGAACAATTAGTGCTCTTAATCCAGCTGAACCATCTTTCTAACCCCTAATTACAAAACTTAAATAAAAGTTAATGTACTGAACTCATCTGTTTTTGAACTCAAAGCTATGCTAGTCTTACAAAATAAATTAGTATTTCACTCTGTTTATTACAGGCTTTGCATATTATTGGAAGTTTCTGTTCTTATGATTGGCAGAACTGAGTAAGAAATTTGTAGTCTTCTGGCATTGTATATTTACTCAGGCTTTCTCCTCTTTTTTCCCTTCTTTCATCCTTCTTTTCATCCTCCCTCCCTCCCTCCTTCTCTCCCTCTCTCCTTCCCTCCTTCCCTCCTTCCCTCCCTCCCTTGCTTTCTTGTTTTCTTCCTTCTCTCTCTCTCTCTCTCTCTCTCTCTCTCTCTCTCTCTCTCCCCCCCCTTTCTTTTGATGCTAGGGTCAAAACCAGGGGCATCACAATGGATAGTGCTGTACTACTAACCAGACCCTAAGGCCTGTGAACATTTTGTAATAATGATTCCACTATCTGAATAGTCACTATACAGCTGTGATTTTCTGTCTCCTTGATTCAGTTCTGGCAGTCGCTGGAGCTGTACCAGCAGTTCAAAGGTTGCTATTTGCCTGGGTAACTTCGTCCATACTGTGACTTTAAAATGAATGTGAGCTTATATTTCAGTTGGGTCTGTTGTAAATGAGACATGGCTGAATTTCTTACTGCTAGAAATAGTTTCTATTTTATTTTAAATTTGTATATTTTACTGTTTCCATTTTTATCACATTTTAGAGACATCTTTTCCTGTTTCTTTCAGATGAACGCCTTTTCCTCTTTGTCAGCTTTATGACTTTCCATTTGTCTGAAAGCTACATACTCTGTCTCTTCCAATTTTGATCTCAACGTCACAAGCTTGGGAAATTAATAAAGACAAAGCTAACTGCCATGTATTTCCTTCTTTGAAAGAACTCAAACGCTTCTCTAACTGTGATTTATCACTTTCAGTCTTCATATTCTGCTTTCTTCTGATAATCAATCTTTAGATATTTGGAAGCATGGCCTCCTCATGATGCTCTGGCATTCATCAGCAATTTATGAAAATAAAAAAATTAGATTCATACATCAAAGCACATAAAATAACATTTAAGATCATCAGTGATCTAAATACAGAAACAAACAATGAAATGGGAAACGGCACAAGACTTGGGGAAAAAAATGAGTGTGCTCCTCAGTATCCTGGATGTGTATGCTGGTCTTGTTATGACTCAAAAGTCAGAGAAGTTGAAAACTACTTTGATTACATAAAGGAAAAAAATTTAAGTGGTAATAAACACTACCAACAAAATAAAAAATAAAGACCTTTGCAGACAATATTTTTACCACATATTGTATGTCTCTGTATCTGCGTCATCCAAAA
>NW_008356845.1:1420590-1435372 GCF_000622305.1 Nannospalax galili
TAATATGAACTGTTTGCACCACATAGATAGATGTTCAGCTGACCTTCAGTCTCTATAAACCGAGAAGGTCAAATCCCTGAGGCTGATAGCAATGGGTACTCACTCTGAGACGCCATAACTGGGTTTCTACCATTTTTGATAGAAGAGGCTTTGGCTGTCTGGTTAAGCGTGTGAAGACCTCTGGAGTTCTTATACACGTCCTCACAGCAAGAAAAGATCTAAACAAACTGAAATCCACGACTCTTCCTAGATGCATCAAAAAATTGAGCTTCTAGGTTCTCACTGCCCTGAGAAGTTGACAGATGACATGGAGGAACAGACCATCCAGTCCCCGGAACTGGAGCCTGGCACAGGAATGCATCAGGAACCACTCAGGATACTGATGGCTGATGAATTGCTGGAAACTCAGTGGCAGAGCCTTGGTTAGGCTCCTAATGGACCCAGTCATGGGGCTCGACTCCCTTCAGAGATTCTAGGAGCCCTACAGGGTCTCACCGTGAAGATCAGAGAAAGATTCCTCCAGCTCCCAGCAGTGGGCGGGAGAAATAACTATTATGAAATACTGAAACCCTTCGCCCAGTCTTGGGGCTCGACTCCCTTCAGAGATTCATGTCTAGGAGCCCTACAGGGTCTCACCGTGAAGATCAGAGAAAGATTCCTCCTGCTCCCAGCAGTGGGCGGGAGAAATAACTATTATGAAATACTGAAACCCTTCTGCTCTCCCTACCAAGGCATTTCCTTGGTATTTTTGCCAGTGCCTACTGATTGGAGTTTTACATACAGGCCGGAAAAACTCAGAAACAAGTGGGGAAGCAAAAGTCAAAACTCCAGAAGAAATTTCAGCCTCTGACTCTAGAGCTGCCGTCAACAGTAACCACAGTCTCCCCCTTGGCCACATAAACCTACAGCTTCACAATGAAGCTCATTTCCTTTTATCCAATCAATCATGCCTAGCTTTCAAGAAGGAACTATGAGGCATACTAAAAATCAGAAAGTATATTCTGAAGAGGCAATGCAGGCATCGGGCCTGGACTCAATGGTGGCAGATTCTGGAATTATGAGAACAGAAATTTAAGATAATTTGATGGTATGCTAGGGCACAAGTGGGAAGAAAAGTAGACAACATGCAAAAACGGAGAACAGTATCATTAACAAATGGAAATACTAGAAATCCAAATCCCAGTGACAAATTGAAGAAGTGGATGGTCTCACTGGTAGGCTGAACATGGTTGTAAAAGATGTGAGGAACTTTTCAATGAAATATGAAATGGAAAAAGCATCCCCCCCCAATCCGGACAAAACATTCATAAACTGTGGAGCAAATGCAAAAGTTACAGCATATGCCAATGGGCATGCTAACAGGAAAGAAAAAGAAGAAATTTCAGAAGAAATAATGGCTGAGCACTTTCCAGATTTAATATCACACACCACGCTGGGTCCAGATCACGCTGGGATCACAGAATGATGCAAATGCCCCAAAGGTCTACATCTAGATAGATACATGAATCTAAAGTAGAGAACATGGAAGACCCGGGGGGGGGGGGGAGAAAATCATCTCATTACTAATGAATGAAGAACAGAATTACGGTGGACTTTAGAGACCATGTAAGTCAGTACAGAATAGAGTGAAACTTTGGAGTTTGAGAATTAAAATCACCAGTCTAGAATTCAAGAAAGAACCAAATGAAACTTCTGAGGTTATGATTTAAAGTATTCTTGGTAGAACTGATAGATTTGATTTGGAAAAGAAATGGTTAGCCCATTTAAAGATACAAGAGATAGCATTCACACTGAAGTATTCAGAGAATTCTATAACCTGTAAGTCTATCTTCTAGAAAGGGAGGAGAACTTAAAAAACAACAACAACAACAACAAAAAACCCAAAAGCTTCCTCAGGTCAAAATAAAATGTGCTTCCATTAAACCTGCCTTACAAAGTAAAAGTTAAAGGAAATTTATCAGAGAAAGAAAGCTTAGTGGTCAGTACCTTGGACCTGCATAGAGACAGGGAGAAGGTTTGATGATGAAAATATAAAAGCAAAATGAGATTTTGGGGTATTTATTTTACTTTTCTTAGTCATACTAACAGTAGTTTGTTCAAACAACTAACAGTAGAGGTGCATTTGGCAGCCATGGCTGACAGATAAATGAGATGGATGAGGTGCTGTCATAGGAGGAGGGGGGAGGCAAGAATTGAATTCACACTATCTTAAGACACTTGCTTGGACTCTGATCAGGCAGGTTGCTATTCGAAATGACATTTATTAATCATAACCAAATGCTGACAGCCTTGAGAAGCCACTTAAATATGTAACAATAAGTATGATAGAGAAAGCAAAATTGCTTGTAATTCTCAAATAAAACCAGAGGGATCAGATAGGAACCAAAACAAAGGTGGTGTTTGGTAAATATTGATGAAACTGTGGCACTTTTCGTTGCTGTGTGTATTTGTTGGATATTGTTTTTTAAATTTTTATTTACTTTTTAATTTTATGTATATGAGTGTATTGCCTGCATGTGTGTAAGTGACCTGCGGAGGTCAGAAGAGGCACTGGATCCCTTGGATCTAGAGTTATGGACAGTTGTTAGCATGCTGAGAATCGAATCCAGGTCCTCTGCAAGACCAGTCAGTGCTCCAGCTCCCAGATATTCTTTTAAAAAACACAAGAAAACAAGGCAGAGACAAAAGCTACTTATCTAATAAATTTCTCCTCTGAGGACAGTAAAGGACACTTGTCACTAAGACTTAAAAGAAACTGCTCAGGACCTTGCCGCCCCATGTACCTCTTGTTCAGTGTCCTCATGATAACTCTAAACTGCATAATTTCTGTCTGCTAGAAATTGTGTCTAAGCAACTCACATGGAACTGTTAGTTTATATGCTCACAACTGAGAATCTTTTTTTTTTTCTTTTTTCTTAATGTAACCAAAACATCTCCAAAAATGTCAAGAAAAGTGAGTTTCTCAAATAGAGCTTGGGGGCTAGGCTTGCAGTTCAATTGGTAGAGTTCCTGCTTAGTATGCACAGGGACCGATGTTCAGTCCCTGGCACAGCATAAACATGGCCTGGTAATGTGGCCTATAATCCCAGTACTCAGGAGGTAGAAGTAGAGGATCAGAAGTTCAGGGTTATCCTCAGCTACACACCTAAGCACACAGTCAATTTGGGGTACATGAGACTTTATCTCAAAACAATCAATAAAACAAAGAGGAAAAAAATGTGTGAAAGAATAAAGGAGCCTGGTTTTCTGAAAAATTAATAACTTAGAAGTTGTTATGTCCTATAGGCGGTTGAATGACAGAACTGTTTAATTTTTTTGACTCACCTGGGAAATAAATAAGACTCATGATCTTTAGCTGTTGATCTATTTACTGTTTCATCCAGGGGAATTTATTTCAAATACATTCCCTTTCAATAAGTGTTTCTTTCTTGTTGTTTCATAAGGTTTAGCTAAGGAATCAACATTTATTATACTTGACACAGTTTCTTGCTACTTAAAAGCTTCTTATTATAAGACTTAAAGTCAATTATTCATTCACTAAACACCTCATTGTCCCCTCTCTCTGGTAATGATGGTTATAATTTACCGTTCTCAATTGAAGGATTCTCTGAATCAGTCCTATTATCACCTATAAGCCACCAAAACTAAACATATTAAATATATCTGGTATATTTATGGTAATAATTATGAATATCCAGTCAAAACATTGATGTCTCCAGTTAAGTTCTACTGGGATCTAACTAAGAATGATCTGTTGAATTAATTATTTAGGATTAAACATAAAGGTATCAGTATGCTATGAAACGCAGTGGTAAAGAATTGAGGCAGTAGAAAGTTACAGAATGTTCCCAATGTACAGCTTCAGCCTGATTATCAACATGAGGACTCTTAGACACTTTTTTACTAATAACAGCTAAGTTTGATCTATTAGTACAGGGAAGGGAAGGGTGAGGGATGTGTTGACACAGATGATATTAAAACTCTATTCATAATTGTGATTATACTTATGTGACAGACTATGAGAGATGACAGTATATAAGAATAACTTGGAAGGTGAATTCTACATTCTACTCAGCTGAAGAAATTATTATAGACTCATCCTCTGCAAGCATAAAATGATAGCTTTGTTTGGTTTAATAGAAGCATTTGAACACCTCACAGAAGTTTGTTGGACTTTGAGGCTCTTCCTAGTTTAACGGTTATATTATCTTCTGTTGTCATGAGCTTTCTCTTGCAGATTTTCTGGAGCTCTTTGTATTTCATGATGATAGCTCATTGTTAGCCACAGACATGTTTGTCATCTTCTGCAAGTCAATCATCTCCCTCCCAGCTTCGTACATGTGCTCCTCGGTACACAGAGATCATTAAAATAATGTCCTTAACTCATCAAAGCATTACCTTAAATTCTCACTTCTATGTCTTATAAGTCCTACCTCATGCCTCTTAAGTTTTCCCAACAATAATTATGTGACTTGATTTTGTTTGTCTATTTAATACTTTCACTTACCTCACGACTATATTTGGTTATAAACATTCTCATTTAATTTATGAAGCCATCTTTCTTTTGTGTGTTTGGGACTAACAGGAGTTCACATGGGTATGTTGGTTTGCTTTGTACACATACACACAGTGAAAATAACTTCTTACATTGTTATGACTGTCTATAATATATAGTGTTTTCTAAAGTAAGTTATCTCTTTTCATATTTCTTATTAAGGTTTACTTAGCCATCTGTGGACTTCTATTTTTTCATTATGCAATGTTTTACTAAATCTTTCAAAAGCTCAACCATATATTTGATTGCGATTATGGGCTTAGAAATTAAAGATTAATCTGAAGATATTTTGTATTTTTATAACATCAAGTATTTTTGTCCAAGCAATAGGACCCTATCCTCTCCAATTACTTTCTATGTTCCTTACTAGCAGACCTAAACTTTTATTCAAATAATACTAAACTGCCTTGGTTGACTCTCATCTGACTTGAAACTTTGATTGTTGTGAATGGAATAGGATGCTTTTCTTATGGTTGCTTGCTATTGCCAATTAAAAAAAAATATTTCTGTTGATTTTGCATTCAGAAGTCACCACTGAGTTCCCGTTCATTTAATCAGAATATCAAATTTTCCAGGTATACAACTGACGTTTTGACCTTTTCCTTCAAACTTTTACTACTGTTTTTTGTTGTTGTTGTTGCTGTTGTTCTTCCCCATAACAATAAACAGAAACTCCTAAATGACTTTAAATAATCAATGTGATGATAAGTATTCATGTCATTGCTTTAAGTTAAGGAAATTCAACTGAAGACTCCTAATTAAACATGCTGTCTTGAGGATATTATCCTGTAAAACTTCTAGGAGTTTAGACTTATTTCTAAGCAGCTAAGAGTTATCTTTTTTTTTAATTCTTTATTGAACTTTTATGTATTTCATACAGACCATCTTAATAAGCTTTATACCCCCTTCCCCATTAACACCCTCCAACTGGCCTCCCACTGGATTTCATGCATTCTGTCATTTGTGCTAAGGCCTCTCAGGCAAGTTAGTGTCACCATACATCCCTCAGCACAAGTTCATCCACTGAGGTCTAGTCCGTCAAACTAGAGTCCGTCCCTTTAAGAAGACTAGTTCTTCCTCGCCCAGAAGTAATTAGCTGCCCATAATTCTTTGTCTAAGATTAGGACCTGTTGAGCATTTCCGTGGTTCTATCTTTGGTGTTTATCTGCTTGAGTTTGCATGGGTCTTGTGCATGCTGACACCATTGCTGTAGGTTCTGACGACCAAGGTCCGGTGAACCCGTAGGACTATTTCCATATGGTCACGCACCTCCTTCCCTGGCTCTTACAATCTTTTCTCCCCCTCTTCCACAATGGTTCCTGGGTTCTGGGTGAGTGAAATCTAATATAGGAGTGCTGTCTAAGAACCCACAATCTGGAAACTCATATTCTCTATGCTTTGGCCAATTACATCCTTTTGTGTACATGATCCTCTGTTACATAAGGGAGCTTTGTTGATGAGAGTTGAGAGGTGTATTAGATGGTGTATGTGTGTATTTTTCTGGGCATTTTTGAGCTAATACATTTTCCTCTGGTTTTTTGCACCACCTAAACACTATTGAGCTCCCCCCCCCTTAGCTCACCTCCCTCCTCCCTCTTCAGTTAAAGGATCCCCATTTTTCTCTTAATAACTGTCTCCTATTAACTCCCTTGAGCTCCTTCTTCCCTTTTACCCCTATGGTTTCTTGTCTATCTGGCCCTCCTCCCTTCCCTGTTAAATACCTGATTTTTCCAATTTCCCCCTTGATAATATGTTTCCCTCCATCCCCCTCTCTTGGGCTCTTTCTTTCCATTTACTTCCATGGTTCCTTTCCATTTTCCTGGCTCCTGCAGTTACATCAGGAGGTACACACTCACATATAAGGGTTTGGTGCTAAGATCCACAGATAAAAGAGAACATATGTCACTTGTTTTTCTGAGTCTGTGTTAATTCACTTAAAACAGTTTCTAGTTCCATCCATTTACCTCAAAATTTCATAATTACATAAGACATCCCAAAATTCCACCAGAAAACTTCTATCAATGGTCAACACTTTCAGTAAAGTAGCAGTTACAAAAACAATTTACAAAAATCAGTAGCCTTTCTGTATACCAACAGCAAGCAATCCGAGAAAGCATTCATAGAAATTCTCCCATTCATAATAGCCTCAAAAAATGTTTAGGAATAAACATAACCAAAGACAATAAAGATCTCTGCAATGAAAACTTTAAATATTTGAAGAAAGAAATTGAGAAAATCATCAGGAGATGGAAGGACCTCCCATGCTCATGGATTCTTAAAATTAGTGTTGTGAACATGACCATCCTGCCAAAAGCAATATATGGATTCAATGCAATGTCAGTCAAAATCCCAATGACATTCTTCACAGAATTTTTAAAAAAGTCCTAAAATTCATATGGAATCACAAAAGACCCCAAATAGCCAAAGCAATTCTGAGCACAAAGAGAAATGCTAGGGCGTTTATTATACCAGATAGCAAACTCTTTTAAGAGCTATAGTTAGAAAACAATGTGGTACTGGTATAAAAACAGACAGATCAATAGAACATAATAGAAGACCCGAACATGAGCACATGTAATTTCAGCCACCTGATATTTGACAAAAGTACCAAAAACACACACTGGAAGAAAGACAGCATCTTCAATAAATGGTGCTGGTAAAACTGGATCTCCGCCTGTAGAAGACTGAAATTATACCTTTTCTTTCACCCTGCACAAGTCAACCCCATGTGAGTCAAAGACCTCAATCTGAAACCCGAAACTGTTAGAAAAAAACATAAGGGATACCTTACAACATAGAGTAAAAGAATTTCTAATTAGACATCAGTTGCTCAGGAATTGCTTTTATTTTTGCATTGTCCTTTATTAGGGAAGTGAGTAAAAAAAAATCCCTTTTCTTCTGTTGTCTTCCTGATTTGACAATACAGACTTCACTGACCTAATAAAACCATCTTGTCTTTCAAAGATGTCATCTGCTTCACAACTCTTTGGACATGCTAGTGTGTTATATAATTTGGCAAAGAGACTTTGTAAATGGAAAAAAAAAAAGATTACAGACTGTATTTCCTAGCTCATCTTTGTCCAATCATATAGAAACAGCTTTATCTGACTACAAACAAATGTAGACAGAGAAGATTGAAGGATCTGATTCCATGATATAAAGTCTTTAATTGATTAGGAATGTGATCCATCATTCCTCACAACCAAGCCAGAAGGTTCTGGGTGTCTTAAATTCACTTCTTTCAGCCAACTTAGCTGAATCCACAAAAATGAAGAAGAGTGAATGCTCAGCGAAGGTCTGTAGGCAAGCTGGTTTAATAGTAGGGCTCTCCATGACGTGCTCAGGAGACTCAAAATGATCCTGGAAAAGTCATACTAGCAAAACCCACTACAGCTAAGATTAAAAGGGTCAGGCCAAAAAAAAAAAAAAAAAAGGTTTAAGAAGGTTGCTTGACCACAATATTAAAGCGGTAGAAAACACACTGATAGAACAATTCCTTTCTTAACTCGAAGAAGGAAAACATGGAGGAAGAATATAGTGCGTGCACAAGGGACAAAGTCAAGGCCATGGCAGAACATTGCAGGGTGTGAAACCCAAGGGACTCACTCATTTGCATTTCAAAGCTAACTTTGGAATAGATGCTACAGCTTAGTAAAAATCTATTCCTTAAAAACTTGGAACATTTCCAAGTAAATACATTCAAATGTAAAACCCCTCTCTTGGTTTGGCAATCTACAAATTGGATGTGTATTTATAGACTTGCTTAATTGGATTTAGTCAGTTATCTTGTGTTTTTAATAATCCATTGATTAATTAGAAAAATGTTCCTTTTATGTATTCCAAATTTAGAAATATTTTTTATTTGAGTTTAAAAATTAATCATTTGCACTATGGGGAGGCTAGATCTATGTAGTTTTCTTGTTAAGTTATATTTAACATTGGTAGTTTTACTTTAATAAGTCCAGAATTGTAACCCAAGAAAATGTTATTCAAGCCCACGTAATTCAAGAAGACCATGAATAACCAAAAAAAAAAAAAGAGTGTCTGGGATGGCTTTGAGTCTCACAAATCAACAGACATAAAAACTACATATTACCAGGTCCAACTCTTTAACGTTGTTTTGGAATATGTCCTTCCACTGGCACTAACCATTCCAAGTCTAAATGATTTTCCTCAATTGTGGGAAAGAAACTCAACCATTCAATATTCTAGAGTGGGGTGTTTCAATAATTTTTTGCATGTGTTATGTGTATGGTGTACATACATGAATGCATGTATGTTAGCATATAAGTGGATGCACATGTGTGTGCCAGTATTCATGAAGCCCAGAGACTGACATCAGGTGTCTTCCTCAGTTGCTCTCTACCTTGTATATGGAGGCAGTCCCCTATCAATGCCTGCCAAGTGCTGCTCAAGCCTGCCTTACCAGACCCATCTGAGAAGTTTCAATAAACAGTTCTCAATTTCCAAAATTGTCCATAGATTAAGGAGTATCATTTAATTTTTTCCTAAATTTAATTTTTTAAATTTATTTATTGTAAAACACCCAAGGTGACTCCTGTTCTCCTTGGACTCATGCTCCCCTGCCATGCCTGCCCTTCCTTTCTTCTCCCATATCCTAACCTTTTCTTTCACATTGCTTTCCACTCAAACGATGTTCTTCATCACCAAATGCCAGAGTCAGCCTTTGAAAAGCAGCAGTGTGGCAGGATTTCACTGAACATTGTACTGTCTCCAGTCATGACGCACATGATGTAATAAATGATCCTAAGGAGGTACAGAGACCAGATCTATGCTGATTAATAGAAACAGAGTCCAAGAAGCCATGGAATCATGCACTATGACAGCAGTGTTACCCCTTAATATTACAAAAGATATAAAATTAGCCAAGAATGACATGTTTGAGATGGGAAAGGAATTTTCATTCCTAAAGTAAATCAAGAAGAGGCAGAACACAAAGATTATAAAGAGTTTCATGTATGGTTTGTTAAAAAGTAAGCTGCTAGAGGGCCAGCTAAATGGCTTCATGGATAAAGGTGTTTGCCTTCAAGGTCGATCACCTTAGTTCAATCCCCAGGACCCACATGATGGAAAGAGACAACAGTGTCCTCTAAGTTGTCTTTTTACCTCTACACATGTGTGTGCCCACTCATACTCCACACAATAAACAAACGAGCAAAAAAATAAATAATCAATATATGTGATGAAAATATTTAAAAAGATAATAATTAGTAGATAAAAACTGTTATCTGCCCATTTTTTATACCTCTTTAGTGATAAATCATGAATCTTGTGTGGACCCATGAATCTTGTAACACATGTCACATATTACATGGCTATGGAAACCATTTATGAATTTTCTTACCACGAATTGCTGAGAGTTCTGTAATTCAAAGAGTAGTCCTAGATCAAGAGTCTGGAGAATTTCTCTGAACTCTAAAAACATTTTTTATATATTTTTTTAATTTTTTAGAAAAAGCATTTCATTACAGCTTTAACATACTCAATAACAATTTTCAGAGCAAAGATACATCTCTTGCAAAAGTGGCTATAAAAGTTTATGTTTGCTGAAGTTATACAATATTGAACTCAGAGATGCATGCACCAACATCTAAAAATGTTTTTATAACAATTTTTAAAATATTATTTTATTATTTTTATTTTATGTGTATGAGTTTATTGCCTGCATGTATGTAAGGGCACCCATGTCATACAATGCACACAGAGGTAAGTAGAGGGTGTTGGATCCCCTTGACCAGGAGTTTTGGATGGTTGTTAGCCGCTATGTGGGTGCTGGGGAACCAAACCCATGTCCTCTGCAAGAGCAGTCAGTGCTCTTAACTGCTGTGCCATCTCTCCAGCCCCCTAAAAACTTTTAACGTAGGTTTTTATATCTAATAATTTTGTTAATAAAATGTAGCTAAAGTGTGTTACAATTCATTATAATTGGAAAGCAGTTTTAGTTTAAATGTTTAGAAGGTTTTTATAAAATACATTTTGGTGTAAATTTTAAGTGATACAAAGATGGAATACACCAATATTTTTAGAATTTCTTGCTCTAAAATTATGAAGGAATGATGGAGGAGGTACAACTATTTGTGCTATATACCTCAGGGGTATACGTGATGCAATTAGCTTTACAAAGTACCAATTATAGAGTAACTTGGATCTATATAATCACAAGGTTTATATTCAAATGCAACATAATTCATATGATGTAGATCACTTTGTTATCTAAGTTTTGAAGACATGTTTACCTTTATATTTTGATAACTACTATCTGTAAAGCTTCATTAGACAGCTCTACATGTTTGGACCACAAAGGGAAGGAAATTTTGTTTTTCTCATTTTTTTTTTCAAAATAGAAAAGCAGGGAAGAGTCATTAGCTTCCAGAAAACAAAACTAATAATAGATTTCAAGTGCTGTAAACTCCTTTTGACTATTCGAGAGAAAATATAAATGTGGTTCCCTTTGGAAATAAATTTGAGCTAGACGATAACAAAAGAAAGATTTCCATTATATTAATGGGTTTTTATTTCTTTATTTTTCTTATTTCCAAAGCTTTTTAAGGCCAATCTAAATAAATTCATAAGTGAATGAAAGGTAAATTCAAGGCAAACACATCTCAGAATTTATTCAAGAATTTTCAAAATTGCTTTCTTTTTCACACAGAAAACAAAGTGGAATTATTTCTGTGTAGTTTTCTTACAGCCTTTTATTCTCTGTCAAAAAAGGGGGTGAAGGGACAAAGAAAAAAGGATGCTTCAAAAATATCAAAAGGATAAAATAGTATGTTTTTTACTTGATGGCACATTGATGAGGCCAGTGCAGGTCAGTATAACCAATCAGTCAAGGCAGACACATGCAGATGAGAGGCAGTGTGCCCTAGAGAAAAGACTGAGAATTTCATCTATGCCAAAGAGGAGAGCAAGCAAACCCAGGATGGTCAGAAAAAGAATCATAAAAGCAAGTCAAACCATAGGATGACAAATCCTGGCTCACATTCGAAAGTGAGAAACTGTCAGACTCAGGAAACAGTTATGCTAAACATTTCTTTTAATATAAAATAATGGCTTCTTGGATCTTGAAGAAACATAAAAGCCAGCGATAATGTCTATTAGTGCATACTGTCATTTATATTACAAGTAGGTATTACATCCAATGTCATAAAATAGTGACTCAATTATCTTTCACATAAAATATTAAAATGTACTCTAAGGGAACAAAAATTATTTTCTCCCAACTCTTCCATGACTTCTGCAGTGTCTCCTTATAACAAAAGTCAGAATACTAAGTGAAACACAAACAGTAATTTATTAGCATGTATACATCTCTTTATACACATAGGACAGCAAAGAATTCAATATATCTATACAGTCAATTCCCTAAGATATAATTTTGTCTCTAGGCTTACATACCATTGTTTTTGAATCAAAGAAGACTGGGAAATACCCGTGTAAGATGATATGATGAAATATCTAGGCAAAGAGCAGTAAGCCAGGGTAAGATTTATTGTGGGTATTAATCCATTTTCCATTTCTGTCACAAAATACCTGGGATAATAATCTTAAAAGGAGGAAAAGTTCATATTGACTCACAGTTTTAGGGGTTTCAGAAAATGGGAAGTTTCCCTCCTGCTTTAGAGCCTGTGGTTAGTACATTAGAGCTGAAGCAAATGACCAAGGAAGAGGCTCACCTCATGACTGCTGGCAAGCAAAGATTAAAAGAAGAAATACTGAACGGAGGTCCCAGGATCCTTTCATAGGACACACCCCCAGTGCTCTAACTTCTTACACTAGGCCCCTCCTCTAGTAATTCTACCACCTCCCAATAGTTCCACAAGCCTCAGACCAAGCGCAGCACATCCGTATATGGGAACCATTCATCCAAATTATACCATTCTATCTCTGACTGTCAAAGGTTAATGATCATTTCACAATGAAAAATGCATTTGGTGATACTCTGAGAGTCCCTAAAGCCTTAGTAACGGTAGAAGCCGAAGTTCTAAGTTTTCTCTGAGACATAAGACATACTCGGCTGTGAGTTTTCGTAAATTTTAAGATCAACTGGCATAAGGTAGATATTTCCATTCAAAAGAATGCAGGGAAATAGCAAGAGGCCATCAACCCAAAGCAATACTGAAACCATAAAGCAAAAAGACTGAATTATACTTCTCCACTTTTGGCAACTGACCGGTGTATTTGTTGTTGGATATGGGCTCCCTTGAGCTTGAAACCCATGCCATGACCTCGTGTCTGCAGGGCACATGATCTCTCAAACTCAGGCAGAATTGGCCTCACCTGCTGCTTCACCTGGCAGGAGATCCATGTTCTTGGCATTTATTTCTTCTTGGAGTCTCCAATGAGCTACCATGTCAGTCTCACAACTTCCACACATTGCTCTATTGGGGGCTGTTTGCAGAGACTCCACTCGGCCCCACAAGCTTTTGCTATGTAAGCTTAAGCCTCGTTGACCCAGCTCTTGCATTCTCTATGCCTGCGAAGTCAGAATCACATGGCCATGCAAAGCCCTGCAGCTGCCATGAGCTTAGCCTAGACCAGCTTGAGTCACAGCTGGGTGGCACTGGTATCCTGAAGACCAAGGTTCTATAGGCAGCCCTATGCATGTCTAGGGCTGCAGTAGGGTTAGCGGCTCAAAGGAAAGTCTTTGAAAGTAGCTTATGGTTTTAAATCTTTGAACCCTTGATGGATGGGATCTCACTATTCCTTAAGATGCTCTCAGCACGTCTTTGCTGTTGTCTTGGTGCTCAGTGATTGGTATCTGATGGATGGTACCACTGACCTTACAGCTGCACCCTCTGACATAGCTTCAAACACTCAACTTCTCTGGCCAAACTTTAGGTTTTCCAAATGTTTCCACTATACCCTTCCTTATTTCTGATTCTTTCTATAAATTTGGATAAAAACATCCAGAAATTCCCCCCATCCTGGCACCTAAATGCTGTAAAGATGTGAAATTTCCACTGCTAGATAAATTCACTTAAAAGCTTCCCAGACTCCTACAAACTTTTAGGAAATGAATATAATGCATCAAAAAATCCTTGTCACTATGTAACAGTGACTTCTAATACACTTCCAGTAGAGTCCTTATTTCCATTAGAAACATCATAAACATAACTTTCACAATCCACATCCTAACAGCACTCTGTTCTTGCACGGCCCTGTCTCCCAAATCACCCATTAAACTCTGTGTACAACATTCTAGGCTTTACCTGGGCCATTCCCTCAAATATATGTATATATTTTTTTTGGTCTTTTTGAGACAGGGTCTCCCTGTAGCCCCAGCTATCCTGGAACTCACTATGTAGACCAGGCTGGCCTTGAACTCACAGAGATCTGCCTGCCTCTGCCTCTTGGGTGCTGTGATTAGAGGCATGCACCACCCGGCCCTCCCTCAAACTTTTAAACTTCATCCAGGAATAGCTACAGCAGTGATTCCCCTCCCTGATAAGAACATTCTGTTTTAGTTAAATTTGTGTTGCTTTAAGACAAATGCTTAAAATAAATTAATCTTAAAAAGAAGGAAGATTTATTTTTAGTTAGCTATTTATTTTTGGTTTTTTTGAGATAGGGTCTCCCTGTAGCCCCAGTTGGTCTGGAACTCATTATGTAGACCAGTCTGGCCTCAGACTCACAGAGATCCACCTGCCTCTGCTTCCCAAGTGCTGGGATTAGGTCAGAAGCTTTATTTTTATACATTCGTTCAAAGCTTCCAGTCTCTATGGTCACTGGGTTTTGTTTTGTTTGGGCTTGTGATGAGGCAGTACACTATGGTGGGAAACACATTCTGAAAGAAACTACTCAGTTCTTGACAACTGGGAAACAAGGAGAGGAAGGAGCCAACATCCCAATATCCCCTTAAAAGAAACATTTCCAATGACCTTACCTCTGCCCCCTAGACCCTACCTGCCAAATGTTCCAACACTTACCAGTAGTGCCCAGAGAGCAGGTCTTTAACAGGAGAACTTGGAGGGATGCGTCTAAAACATAATACTACGTAAATCTGTCAGTTCTTTACCACTTAGGAGTCTCACGTAATTTAAGCATCCCTGCCTTCCGGATGTGGAAAATGAAGTGGGAGTGGGGGAGAACACAAGGGAGAAGAGAAAGTAACAAGAAAGCTTACTTCATAGATGCAAATTTCCTTAGAAAAGAATAACTTTTCAGATCTGTAAGTATCTGCCATTGTTTTAAACTATCAGCTCA
>NW_008356845.1:1435526-1445417 GCF_000622305.1 Nannospalax galili
AGGTGGAGGCAGGAGGATCAGGAGTTTGAGGTCATCCTCAGCTACATAGCAAGTTTGAGGCCAGCCTAGGCTACATGAGATCCTATCTATAAACAAATTAATAAAAGTAAAATATTCTGCCAGGTGTGGTGGTACATGCCTTTAATCCTAGTACTCGGGAGGCAGAGGCAGGTGGATCTCTGTGAGTTCAAGACCAGCCTGGTCTACATAGTGATTTCCAGGACAGCTGGGGCTGCTGGGAGACCCTGACTCAAAAAGACCAAAAAACCCCAAAAATTTGTTCTTCGGTATCTTTGCTAGCATGTAACAGGAGAAGTGTCTCTGTCAGCCTTGTATTTCATTATTAACTTCGTCAACACAGGAATTTGTCTGTTGGAGGTGTTATGCTCCTAGTAAGTTTTTGTTGCTTCCTTCATTAATTTACTTCATCCCCACAATTGTTAAGAGGTACATATACTTTCATACTGTTTACAGGTGAAGAAAATAAAGCCCAAAGAAATAAGAAACTCAGTTCATGAGTCCCAAGAGGTGGCAGTAGGCGATCAGGGGGCACAACCTAGCGATTGTTATGAGCCAGTTGTGTTTGGACACTGCAAGCTATGAAGCTCTGGGAAGTTCCCTTTTGTAAGAGAAATGTACATGTGTAAAGGAAATCATTGTTTATAGTGGTATTTTGTTGACTGCACAAGAAAAAGATTAAGTACTGGAGGCTCTATCAACAGATGATAGAGAAAGAAAACACTTAAATCTATACAGACATCTTGGTTTTCCCTGGCGTTTTCATCCTGCCCTTTGTTCCACATTCTTTTTCCTTTGTTTCATAAAATTACAGTATGTAAGTCTAAAGACAAAGCTACTTTCCTGAGAACTACTCTGATTTACTATTCCTGTGGGCCAGGAATAGTAAACTGTATTTTGTTATAGAGTGACCCAGCTAAGAACTCACAAAGAGTGAGGGGAAGATTGTTTTCTTCCTTACAAAACAGAATTCCTTCTCCAGGAGTACAGCTCATAAAGAAGGTACCATGATTCAAAACCAAGTGATCTGCTTCCAGGACCCAGGTTTTTAATTATCATTGTCACACTTGCTAGGGAATAAGTATTACCATAAATGATCTGAAATGGACAAGTTTAATACTATCCATACATTATAGATGATAAGAATAAAGTCAGAGCTAATATGTTACACAATTATAATGCCATCAAAACAGAAAAATATTCAGGCAATAATGATTACAGTCCCTTCTGTTTTTTATTTCATTTATTTGTTTATTATTTATTTACTTATTATTTATATTTTGTGTGTATGAGTGTTTTGCCTGCATTTATATAAATGTACTGGGATCATGCAACACCTGCAAAGGCCAGAAGAGAGAGTCAGACCCCCTGGAACTTGAATCATGGAGAGTTGTTAGCAAAGTCTCTCAAACCCAGAGCTGGCCAATTTGACCTGTCTAGTTAGCCAGCAGAGATTTTTTAAACCATGAAAATATTATTTTTGTTAAGAAAAAAACAAACAAAATGCTTCATGAGATTGACTGTTTTGCAGGGAATGTGGCCATGGGGGAAGTAAGGGGACGGGGAGAGGGAGAAACTTTAGGTAGGAAGGCTGTAAATTATATCAGATTTTATGATCATTAGTCAGTAGATGTCCCTAAAAAGTGAGCTTTCAGACTCTAACATCTTGGAGCCCTCAGAGCTGAGGAAGTTCTGTCACTTAGTTTAGCTGCAGAATGTATACACATTGTGTAGTTTTTTTAACTTTAAGTAAAGAGGTGATAATCAATTGGGTTGGAGTCACCCATTTCCCATTCCAGAGCAGAACTTGGGAAGCTGAGGCCAGGAGACCAGCATCACATCTGAACATATGCAAGCATATATTCATAAGCCAAAGAAGAAAAGTGCCTGAAATAAAGAAACAACTCTGAGATCAGTCTGATAGGGCAAAAGAGCCGGGGAAGGGATACCAAATGAACTAAGAGCACTGAACGGCCATTTCAGAGCATAGGGAAGGAACATTTCATTCTGAGACAGAAAACTACTGGGCGTCTGAACAAAGGACTGAACTGCACTGAAAGTTATTGGTTGTTGTTTTGTGTTGTATTGTGAAACGATACCATTTCTTTGAAGACTGCTGAAGAATTTCAAGTTATTTGACCTTAGTATTTTTAAATCTTTAATGTCATATGTCTATCATATAAAATCACGATTCTCAGTAACATTTAGACCGTTCATATTGTGCAGTCATTCTCTCCTGAGCTTTTTCATCCTGCAAAATGGAAACTCTATGCCCACTGACAGCTTCTCTTTCCCCTTGGCCCCCACCCCAGCCCCTGGCACCCACAGTTCTACTTTTGTTTCTATGGCTTGACTAGTCTGGATTAAATCATTGAAACTGAGTAACAGCTGAAAGAAAAGAATACACACTCTTCTATCCGAATTTGCCCTGATTTATTTCATTTTATTCTAGTGTATTGAGTTTCAGGGTAACAGAATTAGAAATTGTCGACCCACATTATGACCTTACTGTGGAGACCATCAGTCTTTATAAGCAATCAATGCAGTGTGGTGTGTGGATCAAGCATGGAGGCAGACCTACACAGCATGTAATTCAATTTGGACCTCTCCACTTACAAGCTGTAGGTCTCTTGACAAATGATTTACACTTGATATGCATCTCCTTCCTCATCTGTAAGGCAGGGGCAGCAAGAGACTTAACCTCCTGTGATTGTGTGAGCATTAAATTAACATATGAAGTCACTTAGAGAAGCATTTGGCTATGGCAAAACACATGTAATAGCTACTTTATCATTATCATTACCTTTATTATTAACAAATGTTATGCCTTGCTTTTAGATAAGGGTTCAGAAATGTAAATGTGAGGAAATACAATGATCTTTAAACATGAGAGTTGCAGAGTGTGTATCATAATAAAGACTAAGGTTTGCAATTGGGACCTTAACTTAAAGGCTTTTTAACATAGAGGGCCAGGCTTCATAGCATAGCAAAACGTATAAAGTCTAAGAGCCTCTCATAGAGAGACAAGTGGCTGATCACTCTTGGAATAGGCTGTGGTCATTACTTTACAAAGTAAACAGACCGAACGAAATGTGGCTCTGACATGTAGATGTCAGAGTTTTAACTTCACTAACTGAGCATACATGACATATCCATTTTACTTTTAAGACTGGACATCTCATTACTGAAATTTATTTACGTGTGTGTGACAGGGTCTTGATGCAGCCCCAGCCAGCCTGGAACTCGCTATGTAGACCAGGCTGGCCTTGGTCTCACAGAGATCTGCCTGTCTTTACCTCCTGAGTATTGGGATTAAACGCATGTGCCAACATGCCAGGTTTATTATTGAGATTTGAAATAAATCTCCAGTGGTGTGTGTGAGTCCTTTGTGTGTTTCTGTATATTAATTATATACATAAAAATATATATGCATATATATTATAATTCTTTATAATTGCATTAATATACATATGAATATTTGGTACTTTTTTGCTTTGAAAAATTTATGATAATGTATAACTTTTTTTGCACTTAAAATTTTATCAATACTGAATAGATTTCTAGTATCTAATTAACTTATATTTTAGGTATAAAATATTGCATCTTGTCACACTGCCTTGTATTCAAGACAATATACGTTAGAGTTTAATGAACAGGAAATTTATTAAAATTTTAACTGAAGTACTTTCAATATTAATTTTAACCAAGTAGCTTTAATTGCTTCCACTATGACAATTTTATTACATTTTATTATCTTAAAATATGTTTATACATTTTACTTTATACAGAAGCTCGAATAATTTCTTAACCATAATAAGCTTTATTGGATTGATGATAACAACCAATCTATGACCTTTTAGACACTGAGCTATATATCTAGAATAAGGAAATGGCTGGTAAAATGTTTTGGAAACAAAATAGCAAGAGATGTGACTGGCTTATGCCAGCCAGGTTAGACTTTAGTCCTCATTCATTCAAACAGCAGGCTAGGTAAGCAGTGAAACCATGTTGTATAAGGATCCATAATCAACTGACTTAACAGACATTATCCACAATAAGCAATCCTAGGTGATCTGGGTGGACTTGATTTGGTTTGTTGAAAGACTTTACGAACACAGCTGAGAGTAAAAGTATTTTTTTAATGGAAATAGAACTTTCTTAAGAAATTATTTCAGTGCTGAGTAGTATCTTAAAGATCAACAGGAAGAGAGATCAAATGACATTTGAAGAATCAAGATTTAACACACAGAGAGAGAGAGAGAGAGAGAGAGAGAGAGAGAAGAGAGAGAGAGAGAGAGAGAGAGAGAGAGAGAATGGGAGGAGAGTGGGATAGGGCATCAGGGGGTGAATATGAGCAAGGCACAATGATAATCTGTGCAGGGATGCCACCATGAAACCCATCATTTATACATTAACCCATTATTTTGTACACTAACCCGTTATTCCAGACACTAAAAATATTTTTTGAAGTGATGAGCTATGCTTCCTCACAGCTTCCATTATGGGATCAACCTTACCTTGCACACTTGCAGACAGCCATTTCTAAAGCTCTCCCTAGAGCTCTCCAGATACAGTAGCTCCCTCTTATTCCCAGAGGTTGGGTGTGTTACAAGGCCCCTAGTGGATGCTGTAAATCACAAATAGTATGAACCCTGTGTGAAATCTCGCTTTCCATACGGACATACACAAATCTAACGCCATTTCCACATTAAGCACCACATTAGGCATTCTATAGTCCTTTTTTTTTCTTTTTAAAAATTAATTCTTTGACATTTGGCATACGATGGCAAAACAAACACAAACTTTATTCTGTTTTCCACAATATTTAAGATATGATAGACCTAAGCAACTTAATCAGATAATGTTTTGTTCTTTCCTTATTAAACTGAGAACATTCAACTTTTCTCATAGAAGAAACACTCTTCAGTGTTTTTCTGAACATCTAAAGTGCCAAGATCAGTACCCTTGCCCTTAAGAGGCAGAGTTAAATAAGAGTTACTTGAGCATAAGGACTGTGATTCAGGCCAATCAATCTGATAACTGAGGCAGCTACTAAGTGGCTAACAAGAGGGTAGGATATAGTCTGTGGATTCACATCCTGGATAGGACAGGGTAGGATGGTGGAAGATTTTGTCCAATTGCTCATCATAGTATGCAATTTAAAATTTACCAATTGTTTATTACAGGTATTGTTTATTTTGAAATCTCAAACTGGAGTTGATGGCAGTTAAAGAAAACTATGGAAAGAGAATTCACGGGCTACAGAGATGCCTCAGCGGTTAAGAGCGCTGGCTGTGATGCAGAAGACCCAGGTTAGAATCCCAGCACCCACATGGCAGCTAATAACCATCTGTAACTCCAGTTCCAGGGGATCTGACACCCTCTTCTGTCCTCCACAGGCATTGCATGACATGGGCTCACTTACATTCATGAAGACAATACACTCATACGCAGAAAGTAAAAATAAATAAATCAAATTTTAAAAAAAGAAAAACTTCATGGACAAAAGGGCGTTACTGTGTGCATTTCTCTTTGTTTTCCCTTCTGTGGTTGAACTTGAATTCGTAGAGCTAGTTTTTCATGGCCTACACAGATAGCTCTACAATCGTCAACTCTACAATCATCAGAATTAATCAGTGGAGAAGAAAAAACTGACCTATAATTACAAGGAATGAAAAGTAGAGTTTTAAGTCAGTAGAACTTGTAAGAAAATACAAGAACTGGGCCTTGTGACTCAGGTCTGTGACCAAAGCTTCTCAGAAGGCTAAGGGAGGAAGCCAAATTTGAAAGCCTGTTTGTGCTACATTGTCTTAAAAAAAAAATTAAAATAGGTTGGGGATATAATTAAATAATAGAGCATTCAATTAGCATGTGAAACGTCTTATGTTTCAGTCTTGGTACTGCAAAAAAAAAGGGAGATGGGGCAGAGGAAAAAGGGAAGAAGGAAAGAAGGGAGAGAAAGAGAGAAAGAGAAATATAAGCTATTGATCACTTTTTACTTGTTGGAAGCCTCTTAAAATGCCATAAAACAGTGTGATCATATTAAAAACAGAATGACAATAGAAAACTCCTTTCATTATTGCTATTTAAAAATTAATATTGGAAGGGCTGGAGAGATGGCTCAGTGATTAAGAACACTGGTTATTCTTGCAGAAGACCTAGGTTAGAATCCCAGCACCGACATGGCAGCTAATAACTGTCCATAACTCCAGTTCCAAGGGATCTGACGATCTGATGGCCTCTTCTGTCCTCTGCAGGCATTGCACGACATGAGTGCACTTACCTACATGCAGGCAATACACACATACACATAAAATAAAAATAATAAAATATTTTTAAGAAATTAATATTGGAATACACTATTTACAGACATTCTAATAGAAAATTAAGTAGGAAGAACAAAGTTCACTTTTCCATTTCCCAGTTGATGCTAAGTTGTTATTATCCAAAGTCCACCATGTCCCAGGTAGTCCCAGGCAGATGATGAGAGGGGCAATTGGATGTACCTTACAAAGCAGCTGTCAGTTAATAAGGTTGTGTAGCCTGTCTTCCTAAGCATTTTCCCTTTCAATGGCTATTTTCATTCTTCCAGAAATTCCTTAGTATGAAGGAAAATTTGATATATCCATCTGACATATCCCTTTCTTATTATTATGCTTTGCCATTTAAGATGAATACCGAATATGTATTGAGCTCACATCTCTGATTCTTTTCCAGTTAATAAGCATACCTTCCATTGGCTTATTAAATCGAATGATTTTAATCATTCCATGACAAAAATTTCATAAATTTTTTAGGTATAGTAGAAAAATATCTAGATGAGAAGCATTAACATTAGTCTTCAAGCCAATGAATTAATTGGCTGATGTGAAAACTGCTATCTAATGTTATTAGTTTAACACCAACACAAAGAGTATATATAGTATAGTCTATCTTTTTGCAAACAAAGATCATCCCAACTTACATAATTTTTCTTAATTTGAAGAACGCATAAGTCAGGCAATTAAGTTAATGATTAAACTCACAGAAACCGACACTTCCAAACTCAGCAGTGTAATAATGTAAGATTGAATTATCAAATATTAAATATTGAGAAGTTATAATTAAAAAGAGGGTAAGCATACACAAAATTAAAGTTTTATGAAGAATTTTATATCTGATTGCTAATATTAAATCTATTAATTATTAAATTCGGTTAATATTTAGAGACTTATTTTTATTTAAGTGTATGTGTTTGTGTGAGTCTATACCACATGTGTGCAGATGCTCTCAGAGGTCAGAAGAGGGCATTCAATCCCTTGGAGCAGGGGTTATAGGCAGGTGTGAACTGTTCAACTTGGGTAATAGGAAACAAATTTGAGTCCTCTGGAAGAGCAACAAGTGCTCCAGTCCCTGAAGTTAATATTTAAAATATAAATTTCTTTTCAGACATTTTATGCATTGGTGTGCACTGTCTGAAGAGAAGCATGTAGATTGTGTGCATTCCATGTCTTAATATTCAGTGCCTTGAAATATTGCTTGATCAGGAAGCTGACTTTTCTTGCAAATTGTTTTAAACAATAATATAACTATTTGAGTTAAAAATAAGACTTAACTGCCTAACAATTAAGAAAAAGTTTCCTTTGATGTTGTTAAACCTGATCTCCATAACTGTTGCCAAGGTTACAAATAGCCTATTTTGTGCTGATAAATAAGAAATAAAACCAACACTTAAATTTTACCTCTTTCCAGCCTTTGACCTCACTGACAATTTTTTTTTATGTCTGTTAAATAGAACATTGTGACAACAAAACTGACCGCATGGAAATTATTTAGAAATGTCTGAACCACCAAGCAGGATGCCAGGACATGAGCTTTTCTCCTGTTAGGTTTTTGCCACTTGCACTAAAACAAGTTGCGGTGTGCTTCTCTAAGTCCTTTCAAGTATTTGGCATAAATGCAATGATTTTGTTTTGGCAAGCCATTCCTTGGCTAAAGAGTTCTACCTAAACATGGGATGTTTCAAAAGATACAATATATGAATTTCCCAAATCTGCACTTCAAATTTAAGAAAGGTGGGTCACTTTCTGTCACCTAATAGGTTTTTTCATTGTGATCTGACTGGAATAAAAGAAATCCATGTCTATCGGTAATGCATAGATGAATCTGATATCAGATTTCGGGAAAAACAGTAATTTGCATGTGTGTTGCTTGTAAGGTTCCCAGTTTGTTCTGTCCCGTTTCGTCAAGGATGTTTGTGGGCTACATTTTCTAAAATGCTAAGCCATGTTGCTGTCATTCGTCTCCTTCCTTCTCCCTATTTTGATTTCTGTTTCCTTGTCATCGGAGACTATCAGTTGATGCTAAAGAGGTTCACTGAGAGGATGAGGCAGGAGAGCAGAGTGCTCCTTGCTCCTTGAAAAGGAACATCCACCAGAGCTCAGTGTCCAGGCATAGCAAACAGCTCTGCTAAGGTGGGCCACGATAGGAAGTTCCTGTCACTGAGCTTCAAGCAAATCGGGACAAGGGGTCTCACGTTGTCAAAAACCATTTCTGGCCTACATTCTGCTCAACTTCCCTTGATTCAAAATGTTCTGACATGCCACTTAAGACTGTGAACCAAAGTTCGCAGAAAAAAATCCTTACCTGTGTTAAAATTCAGCATGGCTGACTAACTGATCAGCTCATGTGATTATGAAGAATTGGAATGTTGGCTATCTGGAACTATATTATTTGGGCTATCTTTAATGCCCCCCATTAAGCCCTCCATTGCTCCCCTTTTTGTTGACATAACATTCTTAGAACTATTGGGTAAATATTTTTGGAATATATACATTCGACCAGCTCAAAGATTTAAGCATATGAGGTCTATAGTAGATATTTCCCCATGATACTGTAACTGCCCACCTGATATTTCTATCCTCTATTTTATTTCATTTTATACCTTTTTATTTGTGTATGTATGTGCATGTCCATGCTTATTCAAGTGCACATGTGCACACACATCTGGAGGCTAGATAATGGCCAAAGATGTCATGGTTCAGACACGGTCCCCCTTGTCTTTAGGAAACAGGATCTCCCACTGTCCTGAGTCTCACCTAGTAAGAGAGACTGGCTGGCCAGCAAGCCCCAGGAACCTGCTTGCTTCTTCTCTCCAGGTCTTAGATTACAAGCATGTGCTATCACCCCATCTTTGTTCACACGGTTCTGAGTTCTGACAATCAAACTCAGGTCCTTGGCAGGCAAGCATTACTGACTAGGCCACCACTCCAACTCCTTCCATTGAGGCATTTTATCTTTTTATTTTTTTAGTTTATGTGTATGTGTGTATTAGTGCACCCATGTCGTGTAATGCCTTCAGAGGTCAGAAGAGGCTATCGGATCCCCTAGGACTGGAGTTATGGACAGTTGTTAGCTGCCATGTGGGTGCTGGGATTCGAACCCTGGTCTTCTGCAAGAACAACCAGTGTTTTTAACCGCTGAGACATCTCTCCAGCCCTCCATTACTGTATTTTTAAAATTATTTATTTAATAACCACATACTTAGAAGAAGCATTTCATTACATCAGCATTGACATATTCAATAACAATTTTCTGAGCTAGGATGCATCTCTTACAAAATTAACCGTACATTTTTAGTTTACAGTTGAATTATTACAGTTATAAAATACTGCACTCAGTACAAATCCTATAAGACATAAAATTAAATAAGGTATTAACATTTAAAAAAAGATCTCCATTTCATGATTAAAATACAGAGTTTCATGCAGAAAACTTCATTTTTAATGCAACTGACATTAAGATGTTTGTACATGCATTTCTAATCCCTATATATCAGATTATTACTAGTCACAGTTGGTTACTTTCTGAGCTCCTTGGCATCTGAGCATGGAT
>NW_008356845.1:1445832-1446350 GCF_000622305.1 Nannospalax galili
CTCTAATCTGTATGTATCTGATTATTACTAGTCATAATCGGTTGCACTTGGATAATTGGCACCTGTGTATATCTATAAAGTCATCGGGCACATTTCAATGGTATTGTTTATCACTTCTACTAATTAGCGTGACATAAATTTCCATGCTTCCTCCTCAAATATAATAAATTTTTAAAAAATTTGTTGAATTTGTGTGTGTGTGTGTGTGTGTGTGTGTATCACACAGAACATACCAAACCATCTCATTCGACTATACACGCACTTCCCAGATAGCACCCTCCCATAGCCTCCCTCCCCTCACGAGAGCCCTTATACTCTGATATCCCTGCTAATGTCCGCTGTGTTGTCAGCATACCCAGCCATTCCCCACTACTTGCCCTTCTGGTGAATCTAGTCAGCCTATCTAGAGGTCTTTGTTTTAGGAGGGTTAGCTGTTCCTCATCTAGCAATAATCAGTTGTCAATATTCCTTTAGATAAGATTGGGGCCTGCTGTTCATTTTCCCAGTTCTATGCTGGG
>NW_008356845.1:1446951-1447893 GCF_000622305.1 Nannospalax galili
ACCTAGACATATATTTCTTGATCTTCTATGTATAATTTGTCGGTAGGTTGTAGGAGTAATATGGTTCCCTCTGGTTTTCAAAACTAGCTAGGCATTGATTATCTCCTGCATTCTGTCACCCCTCCATCATGGTTTTCCCACTTAAGGTGTCCTCATTTCCTCCCGTTCTCCCTTACTAATACCCTTCTCCTATGGTCCTACCTCTCTTGAGCCCCTTCTTTCTATTTATCCCCTAGGTTCCTTGTATACCCTTCCCTCCCCCCTCCCATATACTAACCCAATTTTTATCCATATCTCCCTTATTAAGGCCTGTTTCCTACTGTTCTTCTCTTTCAGGTTCTTTCTTTACCTCCCTGTTTCCTTTCCATTATCCTGGTTCCTGTAGTTATGTCTGGTTACATATTCATTTATCAGGGTCTCCTTCTAGGATTCACATATGAGGGAGAACATATGTCAATTTTTTTTCTGAGATTGTGTTACTTCACTTAGTATAACAGTTTCTAGTTCAATCCATTTACCTGCAAATTTCACGATTTCATCTTTCTTTACTGCTGAGTAAAACTCCATCGTATAAATGAACCACATTTTCATTATCCACTCATCAATTGAGGGACACTTAGGTTGCTTCCATCTCTTAGCTATTGTGAAAAGAACAGCAACAAACATGGATGTACAAGTATCTCTGCAATAGGATGAGTTCTTTGGGTATATGCCGAGGAGTGGTATAACTGGGTCAAATGGTAGGTTCATTTGTGATTTTTTTAAGAGTTCTCCATGCTGCTTTCCATAAGGGTTGAACCAGTTTGCAACCCACCAGCAGTGGAAGAGTATTCCCTTTTCCCAACATCCTATCCAACATTTGATATCATTTGTTCTCTTGATCTTAGCCAGACTGACTAGGGTAAGATGAAATCTTAAAGTGGTTTTAATTTGCATTTCCCT
>NW_008356845.1:1447980-1448436 GCF_000622305.1 Nannospalax galili
TGTTCAGCTCCTTAGCCCATCTTTTAATTGGGTTGCTTCTTGTCTTGGTTCTGTTTTTGAGTTTGTTATATATTCTGGTTATTAAACCTCTGTCGGATGTGTCACTGGTGAAAATTTTCTCACATTCTGTGAGTTTTCTGTTTTTTTCCTTGGTAGCCTCCTTTGATGTACAGAATCTTTTTGGTTTAATGAGGTCCTATTTGTTAATTCTTGCCCTTGTTTCCTGAGCAATTGATGTCCGGTTTAGAGAATCCTTTCCTACACCTATATTGTGTAGGGTTTTCCCAATGTTTTCTTCTAAGAGTTTCAGAGTTTCAGGCTTTACATTGAGGTCTTTGATAAATTTGGAATTGACTTTTGTGCAGGGTGAAGGATATGGGTTTAGTTTCATTCTTCTACAGGTAGAGATCCAGTTTTGCCAGCACCATTTGCTGAACATGCTGTCTTTCCTCCAGT
>NW_008356845.1:1448520-1449340 GCF_000622305.1 Nannospalax galili
TCCATTGATCTATGGGTCTAGTTTCGTGCCAGCACCATGTTGTTTTTATGTTTATAGCTCTGTAATACAGCTTAAAATCTGGTATAGTGATTCCCCCCAACATTGTTCTTAGTGCTCAGAGTTGTTTTGGCTATCCGAGGTCTTTTGTGCTTCCATATGAATCTTAGGATACTTTTTGCCAATTCTGTGAAAATGTCCTGGGGATTTTGATTGGCATTGAGTTGAATCTATAAATGGCTTTTGGTAGGATGGTCATTTTCACAATATTAATTCTTCTAGTCCATGCGCATGGGAATTCCTTCCATCTTCTGATGTCTTCCTCAATCTTTCTTTAAAAGGTTTAAAATTTTCATTGTAGAGCTCTTTAATATCTTTGGTCAGGTTTATTCCAAGATATTTTATTTAGTTTTGCAGCTATTGTTAAAGGGAGTGTTTCTCTGTGCTCTTTCTCTTATTGCTTGTTATTGGTATATAGAAAAGCTACAGACTTTAGTAGGTTAATTTTGTAACCTGTCATTTTACTGAATGTGTTAATTTCTAGGAGTTTTTGGGTGAAGTTTTCGGCATCTCTTAGATATAATATCATCTGCACAAAGGGATAATTTGATCTCTTCTTTTCCAATTATTACTCCTTCAATTTCATGCTCTTGTCTTATTGCTCCTGCAAGATTTTCAATCACCATGTTAAAGCGAAGTGGAGATAGTGGACAGCCTTGTTTGGTTCCTGATTTCAATGGGAATACTTCCAGTTTTTCTCCATTTAGAATGATGTTGGCTGTGGGTTTGTTATATATGGCTTTAATTATGTTGAGGTATGTTC
>NW_008356845.1:1449681-1450429 GCF_000622305.1 Nannospalax galili
TCATTTCTTTTAGGTTTTCAAACTTAGTAGCATATAGGCTTTTAAAGTATTCCCTTATAATATTCTGTATCTTTCTGGTGTCTGTTGTGACATTTCCCCTTTCATCTCTGATTTTGTTGATTTTTTAGGTGTTCTTTCTTTCTTTTGGTTAACTGGGCTAGTGGTCTGTCAACCTTGTTTATCTTTTCAAAGAACCACCTCTAGGATTTGTTGATTCTTTGTATTGTTTTCTTTGTTTCAATTTCATTAATTTCTGCCGTTTTTTGTTATTTCTTCTTATCTGCTGGGTTTGGGTTTTGTTTGCTGTTGCTTTTCAAGTGTGTTGAGTTGCAGTGTTAAGTCATTTATTTGTGTTCTTTTCGATTTTTTGATGTAGGCACTTAGAGCTATAAACTTCCCTCTAATGACAACTTTCAGAGTGTCCCAGAGGTTTTGTCGTGTTGTGTTGTCCTTTTCATTTAATTCCAGGAATACTTTTATTTCTTTCTTAATTTCTCTTTTGATGCAGTCATCATTTAGGAGTGTGTTACTTAATCTTCATGTGTTCATTTGATGATTAGGGCTTCTTCGGGTGTTGATTGTAAGCTTTATTGAACTGTGGTTTGATAGAATGCATGGAATTATTTCAATCTTTTTGTATTTGTTGAGGTTTGTTTTGTGCCCCTGTATATGGTCGATTTGGAGAAAGTTCCATGGGGTGCTAAGTAGAAAGTATGTCCTTTGGTGCTTGGGTGGAATACTTGGTAGA
>NW_008356845.1:1450680-1451911 GCF_000622305.1 Nannospalax galili
CTCCCTAGTCAAAATGAAATAGCCCTCTTTGTCTTTTCTGGTTAGTTTCAGTTTAAAGTCTATTTTGTCAGATATTATGATTGCTATGCCTGCTCACGATTTAGTGCCATTTGCTTGGTATATTTTTTTCCATCCTTCACTTTGAGATAGTGTCTATCCTTGAAAGTGAGATGAGTTTCTTGCAGACAACCAAAAGATGGGTTTTGTTTCTTAATCCATTCACCTAGTGTGTGTCTTTTGACTGGGGAGTTCAGTCTGTTAATACTTAGAGATATTAATGAAAGATGAGTATTGAATCCTGTTATTTTTATTTGTTTACATTCTTGATATAGCTGTGCTTTTCCACAGTTATACCTTCATTGGATTTCTTTCTGCAACCCCTTGGGTATAGTCGTTCCTTTCTTCAGCTCTTTGTATTGCTTCCAGAACTCTCTGAGGGGCTGGTTTTGTGGACATGAATTCCTTCAGCCTATTTATGTCATGGAAGATTTTTCTTTTCCCTTTGACTATAATAGACATTTTGGCTGGGTTTAGTAATATGGGCTGGCATCTGTGATCATTTAAAACTGGGACTGCTTTGGTCCAGGCTCTTCTGGCTTTCATAGTTTGCACTGAAAAGTCAGCTGTAATCCTAATGGGTTTTCCTTTATATGTGACTTGTTTCTCTTTTGCAGCTTTCAGTACTGTCTCTTTGTTTTGTACGTTTAGTGTTTTTACTATGATGTGCCATGCAGAGTTTCTTTTCTGGTCCTGTCCGATGTTCTATATGGTTTTGTATTTGTATCGGCATGTCTTTGTTTAATTTTGGGAAATTTTCTTCCACAATTTTGTTGAAGATCTGGTCCATGCCATTATCTTGGGATTCTTCTCCTTCCTGTATGCCTATAATTCGTAAGTTTTGTCTTTCTTTGGTGTCACACAATTCCTGCATATTCCATTCTTGCAATTTCTTACATTTTTCATAATTTTTTCTTCAGTGGTCTAGTTCGTCCACTTTATCTTCCAGTCTTGATACTCTCTTTTCCATTTCATTCATCCTGTTGGTGAGGCTTTCTCCTGTCATTTCTAATTGCCTTACTGAGTGTTTCACTTCCTTCTTCATTTCAGCCTGAGTATTCTTCAATATTTATAACTTTTTTCTGAATTCTTTCAGAAATTTATCCCTATCTTCCTTCAGTTATTTGATTTCTTTGTATGTTCTTTAAATTCACTGAATTCTTTTATCATGTTT
>NW_008356845.1:1451995-1480298 GCF_000622305.1 Nannospalax galili
TGTGAATTTCTTTTGTAGTTTCTGATTCTTGTGTGAGACTCAGGCCTTCAAGTTTATGTTTTCTTCTTTTTGTGAACTTTGTGTCTTTGTGGTTTACTTTTTGGGCATGAAAAGCTGGTTCGTCTAAGCTTCCGGTTCTCTCTTTTGATTTTATATTGGAGTAGCCGGATTGCTTTTGTCTTCAGGAGTTCCCACAGAGGCTCAATTCAGAGGAGGGTCAGACGTTTTCAGGCTTTCTCTTAAGGTCTGGATCTCTCCAGGAACAATTTTGGCCTCAGGCATTTGGGGGTTGGACTGGCCTGGGAGCAGGGCCCAGGAAAGATACTGGTCTGGGGCAGCTGGTGGCTGTGCCACCCAGAGATACAAGGGGAGATGGGGGTGGGAAGAGGGCCCAAGGGCTCCTGGAGACTGCACTGAAGAGCTGGGTTGGTCTTGATGCAAAGGATCAGGAAGAGGAAAGGTCAGCCCCTGTGTCCTGGAAAGAGGCTGGTGGGTGGTACAGGCCCAGGAAGTAGAGGGAAGTGAGGGCAGGCCGGACCCAGAGTGCTCCTGGGAACCCAAGAAGGGCTGAGTTGTTCTGGATGCAAAGTATCAGGAAGCAGTGGTGGTTCTCCAGGTGTCTGGGGCACCAAGACAAGGAATGGGACAGGACCCAGGCTAGGAGGAAAGACCAATGAGGGAGCTAGGAGGGTGAATGAGGCTGGGGGAGTAAAGGTGCTCAGGGCACAATAGATTTACCCCGGAGAGAGGCCTGCAGGTCAGAGAGAGGCCTGCGGGTCCAGCAGGCCCAGGGAAGCAGAGCCATTAATTATTTTTTAAGTGCCTTGCTTTGTGATTTTATTTTGTTGTGTTAAAAAATAAAAACTTTATTAAACTCTTATCACATCAGAACATGGTATTTGGGGCAATGTGAATCTGTGGTATGAAGTCAGGGTCACTCTTATTGACTCCAGAATCAACTATGTCGTATTCCTTCTGAGGTTAGGGTTGTGATTTTATATCTACAACTGGGAAGGACTGGCTCTATGTGGAAGGTTTCTGAACATCTTCTGTCTAAATAGGAAGATGTTCAAGTTCATTGCCAAGTGACAAAGATATTCCAGGAGAAGTAAGAGACCTGGGTCAAGGAAGCAGATGATTCAGTATTCCCAAACAGCACCCAGCTTGGACATCTACAGAATCCAAACACCTTCTGCAGTGAAACTCTGAGAGGCATGGGAAGCTGCTGGCAAGCTTTTTTTTTTTTTTTTTTTTTGAGTGTTTTTGTGCTTTATTATTATTATAATTCAATAGCATAGCTCTCAAGCATAAACTTTGTAGATGACGACATCGTATTGTAATAGCAAAATGTTGGACACACCTGTCAAATTCCATAGACCCATATATAGTACACCTGTGGATGCATGTGAAAGCTTTTCTCAAGAGTAGATATTGAGAAGTGAAACTGCCCCATCCTAGGTAACACTTCTCTTATCTTTAAATGATATTGCCAAACTACACTCCTGTTGGCAATATATCCACTTCCATGTAATCTCAACCTGATGTCATATTTTGAGTTTCTAAGAAAGATTTATCTTGTACAACATGGGTGCACTTATGCACATGCAGGCAATATGCTCATACACATTAATAAAAATAATAAAATATTTTTTAAAAAAGAAAGTTTCATCTTTGTTTTTACTTATATATGTATGTATGTCTCTGTGTATGTCATGTGTGTGTGAATGGCCAGAAAGGGAATCAGATCACCTGGAGCTAGGGTTATAGGCAATTGTGAGCTACCCATTGTGAGTGCTGGCAACTGAACTCAGGCCCTCTGGAAGAGCAGCAAGAGCTTTTAACTGCTGAGCCATCTCTCCAGACCCAGAATTTTTTTTATTTATTTTATCCAATGGGTAAAAGAGTTTTATATTTTAATTTAAAAATTTTATTTATATTTTTATTTTATATTTATGAGTGTATTGCTTGCATGTGTAAGTATACCTCTGTCATGAAATGCCCGTGAATGTCAGAAGACAGCATTGGATTCTCCTGTAACTGGACTTACAGATGGTTGTTAGCCACCATGTGGGTGTTGGGATTCAAACCTGGGTCCTCTGCAAGAGCAGCCAGTGCTCTTAACCTCTGAGCCATCGCTCTGGCCCCAAGATTTTAAAGTTTGTATATTTCTAATTATTCATGAACCATAGCAACTTTTCTTTCTTATTGACCATTGGTCTCGTCTATGAACTTCATATTTATCTTTTTAAAAAGTTCTTGGTGCTGGAGAGGTGGCTCAGTTGTTAAGAGCATTGACTGCTCTTCCAGAGGACCCAGGTTCCGTTCCCAGCACCCACAGGGGAGCTAACAACTATCCACAGCTCCAGTTCCAGGGGACTCAACACTCTTCCGGCCTCTGCAGGCACTGCATACACAAGTGCACTTACATATAAAACCAAAAATCTCAAATTCTTATTGTTCAGTTTCTTATCTATTAATTTGAAGTGTGTGAGGGGTGTTTGTTTTTTTCTCTCCAGTATTGTGGATCGAACTCAGGGCCTGCACATGCTAGGCAGGAGCTCTACCACTGTGCTATATTCTCAGCCCTCTTTTTGTGTTTATTTTGAGACAGGGTCTCACTAAATTACACAGACTAGTCTTAAATTCACTCCGTAGTTCTGGCTAGCTGTGAATTCCTAATCCTGCTGCCTCAGCCTCCTGAGAGTTCTGGGATTAAGTGTGTATACCACCATACCCAGCTTCCATTTTTATATATTTTGGAAATTAATTTTCAGTACAGCTGGTTTCCAAATTTCTCCCAATGTGTAGCTTTCCTCTAATTTGTTTATAAAAATTGTAATATTTATATATTTTATATGCAAAATTGTAAATGGATATATTCAAGTTATCAATTTTTTACATCATTTAAAAATTCATTGTTTACCAAAAAGACTTTATTTCTCTTAAGGTCATAAGAATAGTTTCTATTTTTTCAAGTAGTTTAGAGTTTTGTTTTACATTTAACCAAGAGGTCCATTAGGAGGTCCATTGGGAGGTATTGCTGTCTTCCTACATGATGCCTCATCATCAACATTGAAGATATTGATTTTCTTCTAAAACTTGAAAGGCTATTTTTACAGTAAACCCATTTCCAATACTGAATTTCAGTTTCTATCTCTATTCAGATTGGTTCATCTATTTATCTCCTGGGGACTACTTGCACACTGTTTTGATTACCATAGCTTTATCATAGCTGAGCAGCTGGTGACAGGTGATCAATACATGGTTGGTTAATTGAATGATATTTTTTTCCATCTTGTTTCACAGATGCAAGCTCATCTGCAGTCATAACAAAAAAATTAAAAAAAAACAAAACATGCCTGTAAAATGTGTTTATGGAATCCAGCTCCAACCAAAGGCAGTAGTGAGAGATGTGTTACAGGGGCAAAAACCCACCCTTGCAACCCAGTGATTGTCCCATCAACAGCCTCCACTGCTGCCACCTAAATTCCTGTCACGCACTGTATTACTCCTTAAAATAAAACTCAGCCGCACTTTTTCTTCTTTATAAATACACTAGTAATTTCTAATTTTTTTTCAAAATTCAAGCTTCACACTATTGTTTTCTATTCCACAACTGCTTTAATATAAAAACGTTAATATTAAAATGTATCCACAGACCCAGAAACTGCATGGTATTGCTGCAATGATCAAATACTGTTCAGTGCTGAAGTCTTGGAAAAGCAGTCTCCAGGGAACTCAAACTCTTCTGTGAAAGAGTAAAGCAATAATACGATAGTTACGTAGGCTGTTAAGTCCATGAAGCAAGATGATCGCATCCTGCTCTTGAAATACATTTATAATTGTATTATTATTTTGTCATCTGAACTCCCACAATAAGAATTTATGAAATGTATTGGTTCCTGAAAGATATAAGCTTGTATAAGATAATCTGTTTTATCTAACATGTGCATTTCAAAGATAATCAGGAAAGTGGTTTTCTCTCTATTAGAGCTGTTACCACCTTTTAAAACTGATAAAACTTTATATTCTTCACTTCTTTATTATTTATTTATTTATTTATTTATTTGGTCTTTTTGAGACAGGGTTTCCCTGTAGCCTCAGCTAACCTGGAACTCACTATGTAGAGCAAGTTGGTCTTGAACTCACAGAGATCCGCCTGCTTCTGCCTCCGGAGCGCTGGGATTAAAGGCATGCACCACCAAGCCTGGCCTAATTCTTCACTTCTTGATGGGCTTAAAAACCTAATGCAGATATCTTTTTCACTAGAGTAAAATTTTTTTAGGTGTTACTGATATGTTTTAAGAACACAATTTTTTTCCTTACTATTAAGACTGTAAGAACTGAGTTTTGTGTATTCTCGATATGATAGGATCACAGTACTCATGAATTCACAGCAGCTGGGGTTACCTACATAAGATATGCACAAGATCAATCCAGTCAAGATTCCAGCATGGATGGGGGAGGGGCACAGAAGACTCCATCCCTAGCTGAGCAGCTGGTGACAGGTGATGCCTTCTGGGGCAGAGGGTACAGCTCCTAATAGGCTGACATACTCCAGTGACTGGACGCACACCCATGCCTGTATAGTCAGCACTGACTGGACTCAGTGATTACAGGAAAAGCGAAAAGAAGACAAAGTTGGGAGGGAGATATTATCAGGGTTTCCTAGAAGGAGTTGGTGGAGGGAAGTGAGATTGGATGAATTTGATTAAAATATATTGTAGCCTATCTGAAATTCTCAAAGAATGAAAATATGATGTTAAAAGTTAAAATTTTAAAGGGAACAATAAATTCATAAAAAACTAATTTTCATTCTTTTATCTATTTTTTAAAGTGTGTTGATTTTTCATACATTTTAAGTATTCTTTGCTCATACTCTCCTATTATCATCTGTTATCACCTTCCCCTTCCCACAAAACCCTTCTTCCCAGGTATCTGTCCTGCTCTCCACATCTATTTTTATGGCCCATTGCATTTAATTAGAGTGGCCTGCATGAGCATGAATAGGAGTTACTTAGCTTAGGGAAGGCAATGGCTCTCCAGCTGAGGAACCTGACTCTAGGTCCCCCAGAAACCCTTAACTGCCTACAGCTCCTCATGGAGGAATGGGCCTTGTGAATTTCTCCCACCTTCGTGTTGGAATGTTGGCAGACCCAGCATGTAGCCACAGATGCTGTGAATTCACATACCACAGCCACATCCTGTCCAAAAGGTAACGTTTCATAGCCCTCACCATTCTCTGGTTACTCAGTTCTTTCAGTCCATCTTCCACCATGTTCCCTGAGCCTTGGGGGAGAGTGTGATACTGTTGTCCTGTTTAGGGTTGTGCCCACAACAGTCACTTTGATCCTGTCATTTCCTTGGAGTTGGCCCTGACCACACCCCTTTCTGTTATGGGAGAAAAAGACAATTGCCATTCTTATTCAATTTTCAGTACACCAAAATTCTTCAAATGACTGCATTCAAACAGAGGGCTGCATGTGATGTATGATGTTAGTCAGCTTTCCATCACTGTAGCAATGTATCTGATATAATCAGCTTAGAAGGAAGCATGGTCTGAAATTTCAGTCCATGACCAGTTGGAGCCATTGCTTCTGAGGCTGTGGTGAAGCAGCACAGCACAGAGGAAAGCTGCTCACCTAATGGAAGTAGAGTTCCATAACCTCTTTCAAAGGACAAACCTCCATGAACTAAGAAAGCATCTCTAGACCCCACCTCCCAATAACATTGCCTTTAGGACCAAATACTTAACCCTTGGGTCTTTGGGGATATTCAAGGTCCTTTCTAAAGTGTGAACAGATGACAGGGATTCATTGCTACAAAGAATATTAAAATGTAATTATTGTCACTCATCCAGACCTCTAACAACTGACTTTCCACCACACTCAGACAAGCTTATGGAATGATTTCAAATATTTTACAGTTAATGAAACCTCTTGATGTCTTCATATTCCTCTTCATTTTGGGGTTCCCTATGAGCATATGACAAGTGTTTAAATGAGGCTCAGTGTCTGAAATTAGTGGCATGATTACAAATTTCAGTCTCTTTAAAAAAAATTCTGCTTCTAGTGGAACCGAATTCTCCAGAATGAAGCTGGACAGCACTTTTCCCCTTATTTTACGCTTCCTGTGCCTTAAGGCTTCCTACTCGCAGTCCCTCTTAAGTTCCTGCCCGTTGGCAGTGTGCCTCTGTCCTGTGGTTATCATGCTGTTGTATCAGTTCCAGTATTTGATCATCTTTTCAGCATGTTGTTTCGCCTTTGCTGTGCCTGCTGATGGTACAAATGCCCTGGTCTCTGCGTGACAGATCTCATTGCCCGGCAGCAGGGCTCACCTTGAAGGACCTGTGGAGCTGCTTTCTGACCATATTTCTCTTTTATACTTTTTTAAATTTTTATTTTCAGTATATGAATGTTTTGCCTGCATGTATGTAGGTTCTTCGCATTTGTGCAGTGTTTGCACAGGTCAGAAGAAGGCACTGGAGTTACTGATGGTTTATAGCCACCTTACAGGTGCTGGGAACTGGACACAGGTCCTCTGCAAGAATAACCAGTGCTCTTAACTGCTGAGCCATCTCTCCAGACCCTAAACATTTTTGGCTTTTATGATAGGGAATAAGGGAAACGGAGTAAGTATGAAATGCAGTTACTTATAGACTGCTCTCAAAACATTTGCAGTCACGGATAGAGAAGATTTTCTGGAAGAAATGAACAAACTAAATTAACAAACTGTCAAAAAAAATGACTTCTTATTGTACTAATCAGAAGATAAATTTTTTGGCATACTTATTTATTATCTAAAGGTATTTGTTAAGGGACTAGGGTATAACTCAATAGTTAAAGTACTTGTCATATAAGCAAGATGGACAAATTCGAATCCCCAAAACCCAGGTAAATGCAAGGTAAGCCTGGTAGTATGCCTGTAAATTCAGGTTTGGAAGGAAGAGATGGATTCTTTGAATAAGGTGGCTTGCTAGATTACCCTACTGGTGAGCTCCAGGTCTGACTGACAGACCCTGCCTCAAACAATAAATGAAAAGCCACCGTGCACATGCACTCACAGACAGAAGTACACGTAACAACACATGAATGCATAAACACCCCAACATACAAACACATGAAAAGAAGGGGAAAATACTTGTTAAAAACTGTGTTTCACCAGGCGTGGGAGTACACGCCTTTAATCCCAGCACTTGGGAGGCAGAGGCAGGTGTATCTTTGTGAGTTCAAGGCCAGCCTGGTCTACATAGTGAGTTCCAGGCCAGCTGGGGCTACAGGGAGACCCTGTCTCAAAAAGACAAAAAAAACAAAACAAAACTGTATTTCAGAATCAAGAACATCTGTAGCTAAAACACAACTGTAAATTTTAAGAAAAAGCTAATAAAACCCTTTCCTGTGGGGCTGATTTTGAGAAATCCCACATTGCAATTTTGATCACATCACCTTAACTGCATTCTTAATATTTGAGACACAGATGGACATCATGGGCCTGAAGAGAACAACAGAGTAATGAACAGCAGTTTCCATCGTAGAGCAGCAGGTCTCTACAGATACCTAACAGTCATTCTTCTGTTTAAGAGGAAGCTGTCAATCCACTCTCAATGTGTAATTTGTAAAGGAAAATTTGAACGGTTTACACCAGTAAGAGAGACTGATGAGAATTTGTTTTGCAAAGAAAAATATTTTAGATATAATATAGTTTGTATTCTCAGTCAAAATTAAGAGAAAAGAAAAATAAGAGATAAGTTCAAATACAGACTAATTTACTGAGAAAAGCATAAATATATAATTAAAATTAAACCAATGATTTGAAGGAAATATATAAGAAAGTCACCCGGAATTTGTGGCTAAACTGTAGCCAGTGATGAGACAACAGAGACAACAAAGAGAAAGAATAAAACTTCAATAATACTACATCTAAGTTTCCTGAAGAAGAAAGCAATGGTTAAGAAATAATATTAGAGCGTCCCATTAATGAGATAAGGAGAATTAGGACTTATGTAACAGTCTTCGGCCTTCCAGTGTACAGTTACTGCAAAACTGTCAAGGTAAATATCCAAATCTAAGCTGCAGGCCAGCTAGCAACTATTACTTAAAAAGAAATAATCCCCCAATCCCCTTGGCATGCAACAAGAGTTTTAGTTTCTCTCTCTCTCTCTCTCTCTCTCTCTCTCTCTCTCTCTCTTTCTTGGAAACCAACTGGCATAGTTCCATGAGCTCCATTGTGTCCCCTCCCATTTCAAAATGTCCTGAGATCAAGCTGGCATGGGAATGGGAAGGGTGAGTCGGAGAAGCTTACTTCACTGTGGGACCCTGCAGAACAGTTCTGCTCCACATCTTGTGTGGAAAACTAGACTGAAACCTATTATCCTGTGGTCACCCTTCTCACAGGATTAGAAAATATTCCAAGGCAAGTCCAGATGGATAGAGACACCCGAGAACTTGCTTTCAGTCTACCTCTGATCTTTCCACCAATGATAGAGCTACTTTAAGGACAGTATATAACTCAGGTCCAGATAGTGACACCAAGAAGAATTTCCATTCCTCATAGAAGTCCTCAAGTCTTTTAAAAATCAAGGCACCTACTGTGGGCAGCATCATCCCTAGGCAATTGGGCCTAGGCTATATAAGAAGGGTAGCTGAGTATGAGCCAGAGAGTGAGCCAGTAAGTGGCTTCTGCTTGAGTTTCTGCCTTAACTTCCTTCAACGATTGGAATGTGAACTGAGAGTTACAAAGTGAAAGTTCCTTCACCTCTCAAGAAAACCAAGTCATTGACTAGAAGGAATGCTCTTTGCTGAGATGAAAACCATGCGTTCTTGTATTTGCTTAATGACTGTATTAGGTTGATCTTTAATTCTGTTTCTAAATAAAGGTAATCCATAAATGGAGTTATTTTCAAAGTATGTAATTTGAATTTCGTCCTCACTGAACAAAAAGAAAAAATGCTTAGTTCTATTGTATTTTATCCCGACATATTATTTTTCCTTTTCCTACTGATTCATTTACTTCTAAATATAAAGTATGTGATTTTACTTTAGTGAGATTTGGAATTATATCACCTCTGTGACTCACCACTCATCTCTAGCAGAAGATAGGCAATTTTGGTAAAATCATTCTCAAAGTAATAAGCCTAAAGTCTTCTTTTCTAGCTTTTACAAAATCTAAAGAGAGCTGACCTGCTAATGAAATACCATTTATGTAACAATCCCTGGGTCTCTTATGAGTGCTTCCAATAAATCAAATTCAAAAGCACGCACAATGAAAAGTTCTGTGCCAAGAAGGCATGTTAAGAATTCCCAATGTGAAGAGTGTGTGTGTGCTGCATTTGCCCGTAATAATTATTACAGATAGATAGGCAATGTATATGATTTTAAAAGTAAGAACTTACAGCAAATATCAGAAGAGGAGATGAAATAAAATTGACAACTTCATGCACTGCTAGAAGTTTCAAATGGCACAAAAATTCTGGGAAGATATATGAGAAATTTTATTGAAGGTAAGTATGAATTATTTTTATTTCAAAGTGGAATTATGGAATCTCAAACTAGATGCTAGTCAGGGAAGTATGTAGCATGGGTTTTATTGACCAGCGATAAAATGCTTTATAGCAAATGAACAAAATAACTGTATTTTAAATAATGTTACTTTTAATAGCTCTAGTTACAGGAGCCACTTGGTATGTCCATAATATTAGAACAGAAAAAAGTATGCAGATTAAATGAATAACATTTGAAACCAAAGGAAGGGCTAAGGCTCTCTCATTAACTTGGAACTGGAGATAATAGTAAAGTAAATAATGTAATTGTAACAAAGGATATGGAAGGACAATTGAAATAATTTACTGAATTGCATATACCAAAGCAATATGATCATAAAGCTGTTTTCTGGTAAGGATCAAAGTTTGTATTGATTATTATTAAGTGATCAACCGTATTCTAGTAGACTTTCTGCAAGTGTTAACTCAAATTTTGACCTGGGACTAAGCTAAGCTCAGAATCGAATCCCTTCTCAAAGGCACAGCTTGTACTCAGGAGCAGTGGCCACAAAAGCAGACAGACCTACTGACTGGATCCTTTTTCCCAAGAAAGGATAGAAACAAAAAAGCTACTATGAATATCATGATATTTTGGGGGTTTGTTGGTGGTGCTATTGCTGTTTTGGACAGGGTTGCCTTAGTCCCAGTCTGCTTGGAAGTCACCATGTGGACCAGGCTGGCCTTCATCTCACAGAGATTCACCGGCCTCTTCCTCCAGAGGACTGGGATTAAAGGTGCATGCCACCATGCTCAGCATGAATATCCCGATTTTTAAATGCATTTGGTGCATTATTCAGAATTCAAGAGAGTAGTTTTGTTAATCACATTACTCAGCACATGATAGTTATAATCTATTATGTAAGACTTAGTTATTGTTTTATTGATGAATTCAATTTTAATATTTCATTTTTTAAAAAATACACTTAATTTTATTTTTTAATCCTTTTTCTCTATTCTAGGCACAAACTATTTTCTACTCTTTATGTAACTTTCTATTGTTTTGATGTATGATTTGTGTTGTTATAAACCATATGAATATCTGTAATATATGAAATTAGATTTTGTATATTTTTCAATTTCTGCTTCAAATGGTAATAAGCTGTTGACAGATTTTAGCATTTTAAACTCCATGTGATGTTTTTAATCAGTTGAAAGCCTAACCCCCAGTGCCACTGATAATAGCCCTAGTTGGAAATAAGGTGATCACACACTTAAACAAGTTAAGAAGAGGGCAGTAGTTGCGCCTTGATGTAGTCTGATACGATTATAAAAAGAGGAGATTAGGACCTGAGGACATGAAGAGAACGTGATAAGAAGATGGAGCCTGAGCTGGGTGACACTCCTGTCAGTCAGATGTCAGAGACTGAAGGGAAAGCACTGACACCTTGAAGAGGAAGCTTTTCCTCTCCATCCTGCAGAAGGAACCTCGAAGCCTATGGATACTTGGGAATTGCATTTTTAGCCTCTGGAGCCAGGAAGCCATGACTTTCTGTGGTTGAGGCATGAAGCATGACACTTCATTAAAGTGTTCACTGCTAACAATGCAGTCAGCCTTTTGATCACTTATGGAAATGCTGACATGATAAATATGTCCATGTGTGTTCTTCTAGGGTTGTGTGATCATTCCTCTGAGCCTTGTGTCTCAGGATAGGATGACTGTGTGTGGTCTGCACCTGATCAGTGCCCCCAAAGAATAATGGATCTCTGCCAAGAGTTTTTCCTTCTGGCCATTGTCTAGGTCCTGTGCATTTTTAGATCTATCATACATGGAAGTGGTCCAGATCTGTATTGCATTTCACTTTCTGGAAATCACAATCACATAATAGTGAAGTTTTCTACTTCAGAAGTAGAATGAGTCCTCTGATACTCATGAGATGTGCTGTAAGTAGCTCATTCTTTTCTGTCTGAAATTGTTCATGCAGTCTTTTAATGAACTAACATTTGTTAGCATTTTTCTTCATGAACAATATATTAAACTTTTATTTAATAGGCTATACGTAAAAATATAAAATGTAAGCATTTTATACATATATTCAATGAACAAAATTAATCTCAATTTTGGGGGTAAGGGAGGGTTTGAGACAAGGTCTCCCTGAAGCCACAGCTGTCCTGGAACTCACTATGTAGACCAGGCTGGCCTTGATCTCACAGAGATCCCCTGCCACTGCCTCCCAAGTGCTGGGATTAAAGGTGTGTTCCACCACACAAAGCTTTATCCTATATTTTTATAACCAATCAATAAGGTTCACAGTTCAATTTATTTCAAAATGCAATAATCCTCCATTATATGTGTGTATCTACACATATATTTATATAATTTCAAAGCAGATACACATATATTTAGAATGTTTTCAAAAATATTTCAATCAAATAATATAAAGAAAATTATGTGGCATTAAGAAGCTTTTCCCTGGGGGCTGATGGCACAGCAGGTTACAAGTACCCGCTGCTCTCACAGTGGACTGCAGTTTACTGTCCAGTGTCCATATCAAGTTCCTCAAAACCACCTGTAACTCCAACTCTAAAGGATCTGACACTCTCTTCTAGCCTGCCCAGTCACTTTCTCTCTCTCTCTCTCTCTCTCTCATTATTTATTTTAATCTTCTGGTAGCATGCATAACACCTTCCAGCAATATGAAAGCTAGCTAGTAGAAATAATGCTTTGAGGTCAGTACCAGCTTGATTTCTCCTGTTTGTACTATGACTCATGAGTGTAGTGTCTTCAGCAATAAGGTCTTACTATTAAGTTTTGGCAGGTAACCAAGAGCAAGGGCAGTAGCCAATATTTTTGAGGGTTTATGGGAACTATGGTCAACAACTTCAAAAAAGGAATCCATTCCTGGCATTGGTTTTTATTTCCTAGCCCATGATTTCTGGCATAGTTATTATCTCCCCATTATAAGGTAACTCCATTTAAACTCTTTTTATTTTATATATGTATATACTCTAAGAAACTTCTATACTGATAGGTTTTCAAATGACTTTTTCAAAGGGCCTTTAGTGTTAGTCATCCCTCGTCATATACCTCTGCCTGCTCTCCCGTTCCACCTGAATTAGTCTCTCCTACTCCTTGCCAAGCTGTTAAAACTGCAAACTACAATAACAGCTGGCCTGGCAAGATATGTCCACTGGTGCAATAATGGCAATGATGTTGTGGGAGCAACCAACCACTTTCTGATTAGATTTAAGGTTCACTTCACAAGATGGAGCCCCAACCCTGATATCCAGCCAAAGAACTTTTGGCTAGACTTTGTTCTATGAAGGTTCTATAGGTAGCAGGCCATAGGTGAGAATCTAATATTACTATTCTGCTAAATGTATGAAATACTAAACCAACTCCAAACGAATCATTGTTATACTCATAGATGAATGTATCTCTCAACTCTCACCAGAGAAGCTTCTTGCAACAAATGCTGATTAGCAAAAAGAGCCACAATTGATCAACCTGCAGATGATAAGAGACTGAAGACTGCTTAGACCTGAATGGGACACCTATATCAAATCTGTGGGTCCCAAAGCTCAGGGATCATTGACAAAGAGGAGGCAGAAAGCATGTATAGGCCAGAGGTGGTAGATGGCTACAAGGAAACAGTGTTTTCAGACAGCAAGGCAATTACTCATGAATTCACAGAAATTGTGACAGCATACACAAGACTTATGCCAATCAACCCAGACAAATCCCCAGCATAGAGGAGAGAGGTGGGAAGGTATAAAAACCCCAAACTTAGCTGAGGAACTGGGTAACTGACAGTTGCTGTGAGAGGGAGACTCCACAGGGTAGGTTGAGCAGGCTCAGGGTATGGACCCACGCTGAAGTTCATTTGGGAACACAAATTGGATGATAGACTTTAAAAGAAAAAAAAAAAAAAAAAGGAGGCCTGGAGAGATGGCTCAGTGATTAAGAGCACTGGTTTCTCATGTAAAGGACCCAGGTTCAATTCCTAGCACCCACATGGTGGCTAACAACCACCTGTAAGTCCAATTACAGGGGATCTGATGCCCTCCTCTGGGCTCTATAGCCAATGCACACATGTGGTGCATGATCATTCATGCAAGCTAAACACTCATACATGGGGCTGGAGAGATGGCTCAATGGTTAAGAGCATTGTCTGCTCCTGCAGAGGACCCAGGTTCAATTTCCAGTACCCACATAGAAGCTAATAACTGTATAACTCCAGTCCATAACTCTAGTTCCAGGGGATCCATACCTCCTTCTGACCTCTGTGGGCATTGCATGACATGGGCGCACTTACACACATGCAGGCAATATATTCATACACATAAAATATAAAAATAAAATAAATCAAATATTTTAAAAACACACAAAAAATAAAAATAAATAAGAAGGATAGCAGACATGAAATCAGGGAGGCCATAGCAAGAGGGTAGGGGTAGTCTGTATATGATCAAAATACATGTGTAAAGTTCTCCAAAGTTCAACTTATAAAAGTTAAAAAAGGCCGGGTGTGGTGGCACACGCCTTTAATCCCAGCACTCGGGGGGCAGAGGCAGATGGATCTCTGTGAGTTCAAGGTCAGCCTGGTCTACATAGTGAGTTCCAGGACAGCCGGGGCTACAGGGAGACCCTATCTCAAAAAGACCCCCGCCCCAAAAAAAGGTAAAAAAAGAAGATAAAAATAATTTTCTGTATCTGGACAGTTTCTTTAATTGCAAATTTATTCAGCAAGAATGAGACATTTTAGAATTATACAGTGAAGAAAAAGAAAATTTTGAGTCATTTCAAATTCCTGACATGTTACTTTTTGAGGTACAGCGACAATACATCAAAATTCCTGAGAATTCTCAGAAATTTCAAAATTATGATTTTTTTAAACATGTCTTACAATTTTAAAACTCTATTATTTGAATAAAACTCTTCTTTAAATGATAATGTACACTAAGCTTAAAAGTACAGAAAATTTACAGAAAATTATATCATACAGAAATATGCAAGCACAATTATACACACACACAAACACAATGAAATAATTTTACTCTTAAATAAAGAAACCCTCCATCATTCCTAAAGAAGTCAAGAGTTGCTTACAGCATTATCTGATATAAAAGTATCACTTTAGTGATAATAAAGTATGGTGATTCCTTCAACTTGTTGGTGAACAGATGCTTTATAGCTAATAAACGTATGCTAATAAGATTCTTCTTGGACTATCATTTCCATTTTTTCTTTTTTATAAATTCATGTTTCAAATTCTATAGTGATATAGTTGCAGTGATTTCATATATTAATTAAACAGTGAAAAGTTTTATTGTGTTCCTTAACCTGAGTATGTATTGTCTTGATATAAATGTCCCATAAACTTACTCTAATTAAAGAATATTTTGTGGGTGAGATAAAAATCATTTAAAGTACACAATCTACCCTATTATTTTCTGAGCATTCATTTTCTTAACAGCAGACATATTTTGAGAGTTAGAGCAAGAAAGTTTCCTTACCGAAATTGATACATATTGAATAGTCCCTACGGCTGTGCCTTTGAGGCGCAGCGGTAACCAAGAGTGAATAGAATATCCGACTTCTGACTATGAAATCCCACAGAGGACTGCCTCCATCAAATTGATCCACTTTATGATAAAAGAACCACAATAGTGGACAGATGGTTGTGAAATCCATCCGCATACCATCGGGACCAGAATGCATGTGCCTGAACACTTTTAAATTGGTCTCTTAAATGTGGGGCTATAGCTCTGTCTTAAACATCATACCTTCAAGGTTTGTAATGCAACCTCACAGACTTGCTGCATATTTTGAATAAGTAGCTCTTACATGGTTCTTTGTCCTTTCTAGACAGCATGCATGGATGGAGAACTACACGTGCTTTTTACATACGGCCATATGTAAAAAGAACTCCGACCCATGATATGAAGTAACCATGTAGAAACCTAATAGCAATCTAGCCATCAGTCCAAGATAGTCAAGACTAAATTAATAGCTTCCAGCTTCCCTAATCCTTCCCCTTCTGCATGTAGAGCTAGTGAAAGCCAAATTTTCTCCCTATAGCAAACACATAATATTCTCCCTAACCTACTTATAGCTTCCCATGCCAAGAACCTTGGATTAGGACACCTGAAAGCTCTGCTTTTTCTTACATAAGTGAGTCTTGTCCTCTTTAACATGGATGGGGAACCAAAGAATAAGAAGAAGATTGACATTAACCTTAAAAGACCCAGTGACCTATTCAGGAAACTATTTCCTGCCCCAACATCTTTAGATGCGTTTGGTGCTGGGATGAGTGAACATTACACTGTGTTGCTATCGTGTTGCTTTGAGCTTTTCATCCTGCTAGATCAGCAAACAAAGAGAAAAACCAATAAAAGAGCAGAGATAATGTGCCCTAATTTTCATAAGCAGAAAGGAGCAATTTTAGGGAGAAGGAACAGGAAGCTTATCTGAAACTCTGACTGTGACTATTTGCAGTCTATGGCTGCAAAAATAAACAAGGGAGGGAGACGTCACAACACGGCAAAGACTTGGTAAGCCATAACATAGACTCACCACAAGCATAAGGGAACTAGACTGCCAGGAACATTAGGTGAAGTTAGGGAGACTCTAGAATGGATGCGTAGAAAGGGAGATTGTGGCTATCAGTTCAGTGTAAACATCACAGCCGGAAGGGGAGAACACTGCTTTTTCCATTAGCATTCTACATCCTGGCACAGTCTTGAAAAGCCAACCTCAGGAGCCCATGTCACTGTAAGTACAGCAAAGGGCAATCTGATTGTCCCAGGAGACCTCACCCATCCCTGACCCACTCTTGTTTCTTACTAAAAAGATTCACTTCATTCATTTCTTAGCCTGTTTTCTTTGCTGGTGAATATGTGTTTTAGTGTGGTAAGCTACCATACCAAAATAACACTGACTAGATGACTAAATCAAGAGAGAAATCTCTCATGTAGATGATTTGCATTCATTTTTTTAACGAAGTAAGTTTCTCTTCTCAAAGATTTATCTTATGGAGACAGAAAGGTGTCAGACAGGCCATAGGCCCAAGGGGAGAATCTACCACTATTACTCTGCTAAACAGAGTGAGTATTAAAATAACTCATTATGACTTGTGAGACTTGTAGATTAGTGCATTACTTAGCTCTCACCAGAGAAGCTTCTTCTTGCAATTTGTGGTGATTAACTCAGAAATCTGTAGCTAGTCAACATGTAGAAAGTAAGAGACTGACTGCAGAGTGCTCAGCTCTAAGTGGGACAACTAAATCAAATTCTTTTCTCCCAAGACAGCGACCATTGCAGAAGAGGGGGCAGAAAGGCTGTAAGAGCCAATGACTTCATGGAGCATTTTCCAGACACAGCAGGACAGGTGCACACTATGAACTCACAGAGGCTGTGACAGCATTCACAAGACCTGTGCGATCTCAATCTGGACCAAAACGCCAACATGGAGAAAGGAGGTGGACATGATGCACCACTCCTGAGATGCTATTGGCAATTGATAGCTGGTGGGAAGGGAGTCGGTTTTCTTTGAGAGTGTGACATCTGGCAGGTCCACCACAGTCCAGTGAGTGGACCCACATGCAAGAGTATATGAGCATCATAAATTGGACTGAATGGGTTTAAAAAAATAAAAAAGAGGAAACAAAGTTGGGTAGGTAGGAACAGGGAAGGTTGACCTAAGAGAAGTTGGAGGAGGTGGATGAATATGACCAAAACACATTTATGAAATTATCAAAGAATAAAAAGGAAGGAAGGAAGGAAGGAAGGAAGGAAGGAAGGAAGGAAGGAAGGAAGGAAGGCAAGCTTCAGAAACACACAGCATCTCAGCATCCCATTGTGAGCCTTGGGAAAGTCCCCTGACCCTGGTTCAGACTATGTTCACTAAAGAATCAGATCCCAAGTCCATTGCTCCTGTGGCTCCACAATCTTTTCCTTGGGGTTTTCTCTAACCATTTTCCCCCACAGACACATTTGAAGTTGGATTAGGTACCTTTTCCCTGCCAGTGCGTTGACAGCTTTAATGGTCCGCTTCCCACTAGTGCATACTTGACAGCCTGAAAGAGTTCCTTTTACAACTTGAATGATTAAAGCTCTTCCAAAAAATTCTTTCGTTTCTTCAACTTGTTATCAGGCTTCTGAATCGTATATTCTTTTAAAGTTTCATTTGCCAATATTCACACTTGAAGATGCCCTTGTTTTTTAAACCTGGAAACAGTTCTGAAGCTTACAGTTCTTTTTGTTTTGCTTTGGTTTGGTTTGGTTTTTGGCACCTTGTCCTGTGCATTCCTTGAACCCTGTAACAGCTACCTAGAGATCATCTGTGGTGGCTTGAATGAATAATGTCCCCCACAGCCTCATGTGTTAAAATACTGGCCCCAGTTGGTGTTACTGTCTGCTGACTTGCTGGAAGAAGCAAGTCACTGGGGATGGGCTTTGCGGGACTATAACCATGCCCGTTTCAAATGTCTTTCTGTCTGCTTCCCGCACATGCTTGAAGCTTGAGCTCTGATCTTTTGTCTCTGGCTTCCTCCTACCGTTCTTCCCCCGCTATGATGGACTCTCATCCCTCTGGAATCATAAGGCCAACAAGCTCTCTTTTCTATAAGTTACCTTGGTCATGGTATTTTATCATAGCAACTGAAAATTAACAGATGCACCTTCAAACATGGGGCGGGGATCTGTTCAGTGAAGGCCATTTCAATTGTTATTCCCACTCTGTGCTTCCCTCTGGAATCACTCGACTTACATTCTTTCTGTCTATATCAATTGTTTACAAACCTACTGTTTTCTTTTTTTTATTTCTTACTACGGTCAGCTGATATCAACTAAAATGCATTTTCAACATATTATATGGTCATGCTGGGCATTTATATCTATCTAGTACAGAAATAAGAGATCAAAAAACTATATGATCAGTTTTCAGTTTTCAGTTGACCAGAGATAAGTTACATCCATGTGTAGTTGGAGATGAGAAAGTCAGTGTAGCTCTGAGCACAGTAGCCCAGAGGAGTGAATACCAAGCAAATACTTTGTTTTATTAAGCTTTGAAAAGTTCCATAATGTTTTCAGAAAATTTTCTTTTAGAGAAATAACTACACATGAAATTATAAAATACTGAGAACTAAAATCGAGGGTGCAATTCACTCATTTAGTCCCCAAATATTCAAGTGCTATGTGGTAGGCGCTGAGCAAAGAAGGGTAAGGGTAGGAACAAAATCTTATCTTGCACACAACTCAGATTAATTACAACACACTGCATAAGCTAAAACTTCAGTGATAGCGATTCAAAAATAATCATTTGTAGGTTTTGCTCATTTTTAAAGTCCATTGCCTTTCCAATAAAGCAAAAACCGAGTTTGAGTAAGATTCACAGATGCCGTATTGGGTGTTTCCACTAATGCATTCCTTTCAGAGCAGATTCTGAAGACATCCAAGTGGCAAACATAATTTAAATGTCAAAGAAATGATGAATGAGGTACAGCGGGAAAATTCATACTTAGTCAATTTAATTTAAATGACAGTTTCAGAAGAGAAAAACAGTTTTAAAAGATCAGATGGAGAAGTTCACGAAGAATGCTGGTTCTAAAGTGGCTGCCAGTTTTAAAAGATAATTCATTTTATTGTGAGAGTTTTGTAATAAAAAACTAAAGAAGTGATTTACATGTATATACATGTGTGGTTTTGTGTGTGTGTGCGTGTGTGTGCGTATGTGCGCGTGTGCGTGCGCTTTATAATTAGTGACTTAGGAATGAGGTTTTGAGGCTTAGTAAGAATTATTCAAAGTCACTAAGAATTGACACAACTTATATTAGAATCAAAGACTAATATGTTTAATTGAAAATCTCAGAATAAGGAAATTATTCATGAGTATAATATTTATTTTTGAAATTCCCATAGAAATGATTTAAATGCCTTGTGCATCAGCAGAATTCACACGTTATTTCCAAAACGTATATACAAATGCAAAGCACCTCGAATGATCAATAATTCAGAGAACAACAAAAGCAAAATTGAAGGACTTAAACATCATGGTCAAAGACTGTAATATCAGGCTACATGATCATGATGGCACAAATTGAACTAAAGTTTGAAAAAAGAGCAAAGAGAAGCATTTTTTACTTATAGGTAATAGATTGATTGTTTTATAAAGTTGACAAGAAGCTTCAATAGTAGAAAAAGATTTAATAACTGTTATTGGAAAAGCAAACATCCAAATGTGAAAAAATAAACCTATTCTCTGGGACCCACACCGAGGCAGAAGGAAGAACAGACTCCGCAGTCACCCCTGACCTTCACAGTCGCCCTCTGACCTCCAGAGTCACCCTCTGACCTTCACAATCACCCTCAGACCTCCACAGTCACCCCTGACCCCTGACCTTCACAGTCACCCTCTGACCTTCGCAATCACCCCTGATCTTCACAGTCACCCCTGACCTTCACAGTCACCCTTTGACCTCCACAGTCACCCTCTGACCTCCACAGTCACCCTCTGACCTCCACAGTCACCCTCTGACCTTCGCAATCACCCCTGACCTTCACAGTCACCCTCTAACCTCCACAGTCACCCTCTGACCTCCACATCCTCATTCTAGCATATACAGGCACCCCTATCATACACATATACAATAATAATAAATTAAAATTTGAAAATATTATATCCATAGATCTTCCAAAACTTCAAGAAGAAGTGTTTCTGATCAATTTTAACTGTTCAAGACACAGAGCATAGAGAAAAAGATTTGAGTACATTAATATAGACTATAAAGAAGATGTAGTAAAAGAAAACCACATATCAATGGAAAATATAGGCAACAGTCTAAATAACACTTTACCAAACAGATTCTACTGTTTGTTAAATGTATAACATTAACAAAGACCAAAAGAGTGTTTTTCCTCCTCTAGGAATGTTATAGTAGTAAATACATTTTTTTTTAATTTATTTATTTTAGTCAGGTTCTTCTTGTTGCTCTAGCTGACCTGGAACTCACAAGGTAGACCAGGCTAGACTCGGTCTTACAGAGATCCACCTGCCTCTGCCTTTCCAGTGCTGAGATAATAGGCATAAGTCATAGCACCCAGCTTATGTTTAAGGCTTATATAAATTTTAATCTTAAAATAGGCATCAAATAGTTTCCTAAAATTATATTTATTTAAATTCAAGAAATGTGTTTAATGAGCTGTGGAAGGCTATTGCTGAAATGGAAAAGGTGCTCATGATTTCCTACAGGTGAGAAAAGATGATGACATTAGCATCTAGGAGTAGGGGAACACATCCAGCCTCCACACAGACTTTGGCAGCAGGTTCCTGGCTCTGGCACCTTCTATGTGACTTTGGGAAAGTTAGAAGTTTTCCTATGTAAAGCGGGAGTAAGAGCAGTACATGCCTTGCAGAACTACTGTGAGCGTAAATGAGACTGGGACTTATTTTAAATCATCTAGTGCCTGACTCTCAGTAAACACTCCTAGACTTTACTGCTGCAATTATCTTTATTGTTTTTGTGCCAGACTGAGAAAAGTATCAAGAATACAAGCTACTCTGCTTCTCATCTGCCATTGATGTCACTGTGGAATTCATTTCACTTAGTTTCCCAGAGGAAACACTGACATTGCTCAGATTAGCTTGTATTTTGAGTAGACAAGGAGCAGAGTAGACTGAGGGACGATGAAAAACCCCTCTGCTCTAGGTGAATTGGCCTATAAGGCAGCAACTCAAGTAGCTAACAAGCCAGGGGTACATTTCTTATCCAAGGATAAATTCAAGCATCCTGCAAACACACAGAAGAGTGGAGGGAAATTTAAAAACCATCAATACATATGCTCACCTAGAAAAGGAGGGAAAAATGAAACTGTGTATACTACCAAATAATTTGTTCTTTGGAAACAGATCTTCATTGCCCTGATACTTTCATCATACACTCTGCCTGAGACACTGTAAGTAAAATTCCACTTTCTGGAATCCTCCATTCTTTGGGCTACAATTATTCAGTTACTCATTCATCAAAGGAATATTTACTGAAGTGAACAGAACATAGTGAATGCAAAGAGTGAAGAAACAAGGATTCTAGCCCTCAGTAAAGAGAAAGTGTGCGTGTGTGTGTGTGTGTGTGTGTGTGTGTGTGTGACTGACATGATTCACAAAATAAATACAGAGAATACTATGTATGTTCTAAGACTTAGAAGAGAGGAAGGAAGACTGACAGGAAGTACTGGCTTTGGGTATAGTGAGTTACTAGAAGGACTGACAGGCAATGGAAGTATAGGTTCTCTGGGATGAACCAACAGTATACAGATTAACAGGAGAAGATAAAACACACAATTTATTAACAAGCACAGGAGATATCACGGGAGTATGATTACCCAGTAGCACAGCAGAGTTCGCAGGCTTCTTTGTCCTGGATAGCGGAAAGGGAGGTGGGGGAATCCTGGTGACTCTGAGGGAGAGCAAGTGATACAGCAAGTGATGGGCTCAGGGACCAGAAGTGATTTTCTTTGGGTCTAGTAAACAGGGAACGGCTTATGACAAGGTGTGGTAGTATTCCTCAGTTTTTCTTTCCAGTTTGAAACTTTAGTTACTGAAACACAGGTCTGAGAGCACAAAAGGAAGACTTTTGTATTATGTTTGGTCTTAAATAGGTAAGGGAGTGTTAGACTGAGACTTTAAGCATCTGCTCAACTCCTCGGGCCTTTAGTTTAAACATCAGCATCCAAGATGCCACATTTCAAAGAACAGTCCCTGGGCTCCTTCAGAAATGACAGAAGATGAATCAAAATATCACTGGGAAAGAACATTATAGTCCGAAGGAAAAGCAAATATCGGAGTCTGTGCTGGTTAAACTTGGCTACCAAACTGACTAAACCGACAGTTTCCAAGAGAAGTGGTAGTCCACCCTTAGAAGTGTGTGTGTGTGTGCGTGTGTGTGTGTGTGTGTGTGTGTGTGCGTGTGTGTATGTGTGTGCTGGCGGTGTATTTCTAGAGATAATTGGTACATGGTTCGGTGAACAGTGAAGACCGTTCTGAGTGTGACTAGAACTATCTTACAGGCTGGGCCCCTGGGTGAAATGAAGAGTAGGAGAAAGGGGAGGCCCCATGCATCTGTAAGCTCTGCTCTCGAGGGCTGGCACGTGTTTGTTTGTTTGTTTGTTTGTTTGTTTGTTTGTTTTGCTGCTGTAATAGCTGTGGGCTTATACTCCAAGTTCATCAGCCTTTCAACAATAATTCATATCAGCAACTCTACAAAGCACTGTCAGGCCTTCAGTACCACTGGCCCTTCGTGCTCTAGAGCATCCTGTTTCTTGTACTTGAGGGACTGTTCCCTCTGTGATATTACCAGTCTCTCACTGTTTAAGCCAAGTTGATAAATGGCCTTTCATTGGTATAGAGGCATTCTGGTGGTTCTGCTGCTCCAGAGAACTATGACTGGAACACACCTTGAGTGCCCAGGGGACTGAAGTGAGAAAGTCAGTGGCTTGAACATAGTGGAGCACAGGGAAAGGAATGGGTGAGGGATCAAATGTCCAGGGCCGTATCAGGCCATGCTGGGCATTGCTTCTGACTTCCTGCTTGTAGAGGGTTTCAGCCAAAAGAGGGAGGTCAAAGTCTTCTTTTAGTTATATGCAATCAACATAGACCACAAATGATCTGGAAGACACAAAATTCCACCTCACTGTCAGAACTGGGAACAGTCAATATAGGAGAAACTGTTTTAGGTCATTGCCATTAAGTTCACTAATACTTGGGAAAAAATAATCCTACCTAATTTTAGTCACTGCTGAAGAGAAGGCTTTTCCGGCCAGGGATCTAGCTCAGCATGCAAGGTGCTTGTCATACACGCCTGATGGCCTGAGTTCATTCCCCAGAACCCATATAAAAAGTGGATGTGGTGCCTCCTACAGAGAGATGTGGGGCAGAGACATGAGAATCAGCTGGTTGCTTGTGGGCCAGCTAGACTGGGGAACAGAAATAAGAAGAGAGACTCTGCCTCGAGATGTAAGGAGAGAACAGATTCTTAAAATATCTCCATCTCCAACTGTAACACAGGAGCCTGCCTGAAAATATACATATGTGTGCACACGCACAAACACATGCATACATAATTTTTGGAGAAGACATATTCGAAAACAAATAATAATGCATTAATGTTTTTAAAACTGCAATTGTAGGGCTGGGGAGATGAATCAGTCAGTAAAATATTTGTATGAGGACCTCAGTTTGGATTTCCAGTATGCACATTAAAAAGCCAGGCACTGTGGTATGTGTTTGTAATTCCAGCACTGGAGAGGTGGGGAGACTGGAGGCTCCTTGGGGTGTGCTAGCCAGCCAGTCTAGCTGACTCACTCAGTCAGCTACAGGTTCAGTGAGGAACTCTTTCTTAAAACATAAGGTGTAGAGCTATTGGAGAAGACTCTGTACATCAACCTCTGGGCTCCACACAAACATGCAATCACACATCTACAAACATGAAAAACACACAGTCGTAGTCTGGAGAAATGGAACTGAAATGGAAGGCTCACATTGTTCTAGTAACATTAATAATAGGTCGTTGTGATTTCTGGGGATAAATAATTTCTCAATAGTTTGTTATCTTTTGTTCATGATGTTTCCAAAAAGATTAGTTGATACATAGTGCATAGTGTGCTATGTAGGCATTATTGGATATCCATGGCTAATATATTCCCTTCTTGAGACTATTTCTAAGAGACATTTAGAAAATACTTTAATTTGAAAATAGTCTTTACAGGGCTGGAGTTGTAGAGGGTCAATTGAATGTTTGTATAGCACTCACAAAATCCTCAGTTGGATCTCTACCCACTATATAAGTCAGTATGGTCGCACACACCTGTAGTCCTAGTGCTCAGAAGTTGGATGCAGCAGATCAGAAGTTCAAGGTCATCCTCACCTACGTGGTAAGTTTGAAACCAACCTGGAGTACATGAAATTCTGTCTCAAAAAAAAAGAAAGAAAAAGAAAGAGAATAAAAGAGAAAAAGAAGAAGAAGGGGAAGCAAGGTGGCTCAGCTTGTAAGGTGGTTGCTGTCGGACCTGAAGAAGGGAGTTCAGGCCTCAGAACTCACAGGGTAGGAAGAGAGAAAGATTCTGCATATTGTCCTTTGACCTCAACATATTTACTGCAGTGTCTGTGCATACACACAAATAAATAAATAATGAATAAATAAGTTAAACATAAAATAAAAGTAGAAATCACAGAGCTAGATAAGTCAGTAAAGTGCTTGCCTTATAAGCATGAGAACCCGAATTCAATCCCAGAAACCACGTCTGGTTACACTGTGAGCCTGTAATGCTAGAACTGGGGATTTGGACACAGGAGGATCCTGGGGCTTGCTGGCCAGCTGATTTAGCCTAATTGGTGAGCTTCAAGCCAATGAGAGACCCTATCTCAAAGAGGTGGACATCTGAAGTTATCTTTTAGTCTCCATATGCTTGTGCACACATGTGTACACACACACACACACACACACACACACACACACATTTAAAAGTAAGCAAATAAAAAAAATACTCTTTACGGGGAAACGTATGAACCAATTCCAGACCTAACTGGGAGTCATGAGAAGCTCATAGATTTTATACTTCTTGCAAATAATACCAAGAGGTCAAAGAGCACCCCAAGCACATATGAGAACTGAGTTTCAGAGGCAATTTTAGTAGAACGAGATGACAGCATCAAGAATACAGTACCTAAAGGCCATTGTGTAGAAAGCATGCCGCTTGAGAAATCCATCTAGCAAAGAAAGACTATAAACTTCACATGAAATCTTAAGTGATTTTGAACTCCCAGCCCATGTCACCCCTCAACAACTCTTCTGAAATATTTCTCCCTCAAATCGAATCTTCAGGTGTTTTAAAGCATTATTATTCAAGATTTCTGAAAAATAAAAATTGGATAGCTCAGCTCCAACAGTATGATCTGTGATCTTGAAGCAAAGAGTAGACTTGCCTCCTTTATCTGGTTCTCATCCTCCACTGAGTCACCTACTTATGCATCTCACAGTGTCTGAGTGTCTGCTTCCTACTTGGGGACTGATATTTGAATTTCTCATTGTACTTCAGCTGTGAATTGTTTCAGGCATTTACATGTCCTGGTGCTGCCTTCTTTCAGAGGGGATGAATCATACACAGAAGCTGATTGCAGATAATTGTACAATATTTGAAACACTTCATCTGGTAGGAAGGCAGAGAACTCGGCAAATAGGGTTACACAATTCATTATCTCATCTCTGAGAAAACCTACTTCTGCACCCTAGAAAATCACCATCTATCATACCATGACAAAAGGTATAACCTATTTCTAATTTTTATATCCCTCATTGGTGAGGGATGATAGTTAAAACACATATTTTTTTGCGGGGGGGGGAGAGGGTGACACAGAAATTTTTTGTATATTTTATTTATTATTTTTATTTTATGTGTATGCTTGTATTACCTGCATGTAGGTAAGTGCACCTGTGTCACACAATGGCTGTGGAGGACAGAAGAGGCTGTCGGATCCCCTGGAGTTGCGGACAGTTGTTAGCTGCCATGTGGAGCTAGGACTCAAACCCGGGTCTTCTGTGAGAACAGTCAATGTTCTTAACCACTGAGCTATCTCTCCAGCACTGAGACAGAAATTTTAAACATGTTAACATTTCATGGCACATGGCCAGTTATTGGCCACCTGTGTTTGGTCTACTTACCCTGTGGCTTCTTTTAACAGTTCATAGAACCCCTACCTTTGTAATCATAGCAAGAATATGGTTGAGTTCTGATTATACAATGTGCAAAGTAAACAAGACCTCCTCAAGAGATGTTGTGTGAGTGACACAATCATATGCTTTTACTTACCAGGGTAGCTGCTGAGTCATCCACTTCAGAGCACAGCACGGATTTCAGAAGCAGCAACCTAGGGCTCTGTCTGGAGCTGCTCGGTAGGAGCTTCCAGGCTTTGCTCTCGGCCCCCAAAGGGATCTCTGGGCTGTGTAGTATGGCTGTACTTTGTCTAGTCCAAGGAAGATCAGAAATTCTCACTACCAACATCCCTTCATTTCTTCGGCTTAATTTGTTCCTCTCTGAAAGTACAGCTTTACTCTCAGTGATCTTTGAAGAACTTTGTAAATCTATAAATCCAAAATTCAAAAAGAATTCTCAGATGATTAATCTTTGAATCAAAATTTATCTCATTGAATCATGCACGTATTTGTTTAAAAATCATAATATATTACCAAGAGTTTCAAAAAGTACTGAGTTTGAAAAGATATTTGTGTTTCTAAAAAAACAAAGAACAAGAAACATGTATATATAATATCCTAAAACAGAGGATTTAACTACTTGCTACTATGTCCAAAATTGGCCAAACAGAATAAAAGTTTTTAACTTTTTATAATTAAAAACTTCTTTCATGTAATTATATTCTATCCATAAAAGGAAAGTAATTTCATATGCCAGGAGACCATGACTGCTTATTCTCCCGTGGGCTGCCTCTCGGTTGTCTCCTGGAAAACGAAGCGCTCTTACATTCTGGATGCAAAGTGGATTTTTTAAGCAAATAAATTAAAAAGTGAAATGTGACCTTTGTCTGTTCTTGCCATTTGTGTCGAAATGGCATGTCACGTATTATTTATTATACTTTAAAACTCTTAAATTTAGTTGCTGATCCTCTTCTGTCCTTTGCCACAACCAGTCCAAACAAATGAAATGAATGATGTACTCACACTGTCCTATGTCCATGGGTATGGGGCCAGCCACTGGAGCATGGGCACCATGCCAGTAGCCACAATACTGCCTGTGTCTGTGTGCCAAGTTCTGGGATTGCCAGACTGCCCCACCATGCCCAGCTCCAACATTCCCTTTTCAAAGACTCCCTAGTGATCAGAGTTCAGGTCTGTAAGGAATTACACAGTCCTGAGAGTGTTTGAAGATTATATTCAATGACAAGCTCTGTCCATGGCCTTCTTCCAGATCCTCAAAGGAACTATGTTTTCCTACACAAAACCCTGTGCCATAAATATAGGATGGTAGCTTCATCCTCTATTGATCTTAGGAAAGCTTACTCTACTTTTAAACCGTATAACAATCCACCATGTCCTTGTCCTCAGGAGTATCTCCTTCAACAATCCATTTTAACTTTCTATCTGCATTTCCCACACAAAACATATATTTAAACTAATACCAGCTTCCAATCACATAGCACTTACCTTAACTGTAATTTATATATACAGTTCTTTTATATAAAATTTTCATGAATCCCGAACTAGGAGATGATGAAATTTCCTTCTTCTAGAAGCAGACTTAGCGCCTCTGTTGGAAGTCAACAGAGGCAACACTTCTCTACCAGCCAATCAGTATATAAATGCTTCATGGTTTTTGTTTGATAGCAAATGATTGTTGACTCATTACCGTTCAGCAAGAGTCAAAACACTAAAAGCTGTGCTGACTGAAAAATGCCTAACATTCATGCACCGTATGTTGCGGTGGGGACACCATACAGCCTGTCTGTGCTTAGGAATACTACACAGCACTTCAGCACTAAATTTAGAGGCTAAAGAACAAAAATGTAGAGCTGGGGTGATAACTCGACTAATGAAAGGCTTGCTATGCAAAACTGAGGACTGAAACTCAGATTCCTAGAATCCACATAAAAGCCAGGTAGTCATGGTGGCCACGTTTAACCCATCCCAAGGGAAATAGAGAAAGGGAATTCCTGGAGTAAGCTGGCTAGGCATACTAGCCAAAACAGAGATCCCAGGGCTCAATGAGGGACACTGCCTCTCTCTCTCTCTCTCTCTCTCTCTCTCTCTCTCTCTCTCTCT
>NW_008356845.1:1480313-1524621 GCF_000622305.1 Nannospalax galili
TCTATCTATCTATCTATCTATCTATCTATCTATCTATCTATCTAATCATCTATCTATCTATATACCTGAGGAAGACATGTAATATCAACCTCATCTCCACACATGTGCACCCACACACATAGGAACACATGCACTCCCAGGATACCCATACATAAACAAATATACAAAGACCAAATTGCAAGACAAAAACGTCAAAAATACCAAAATTGTGGCATTAAATAGACCATGGCAGGGACATTTGTTTGCAGGATGACAGCTGAAAGAAGTTCTGCAGAGCTTTGCCCTGTCTGACACCAGCCTGGAGCATACACACCAGGCTACTACCTCATATTGCCACTGTCTACACATGCTCACGAGTAATGGCCAATTTGTATGGTCACAAATTGACAAGTTCTTAAGCACAGGATCTGCATGTCCTGAGAATTAAGAGGATTTATATATCTTGTGGCATTTCCCCCACTATCCTGTAGTTCTGTGATTACATGTATCAATTTTACAGTACAAGGACACTGTATCCTTGGCATCCAAATTCTCTTCTCTCTCTCTCATCTCTCTCTATGTCTCTCCTACCACTATCTCTCTATTTCTATGTGTCTCCTGCCTCTCTCCCTCTCTTTCTTAATCCCACAACACACACTCAGTATATATTTGCATTGTTATTAATGAAGTCCTAGGTACCATTAGAAGACCTGCTCCCATCTTGGAATCCTTTCCCGTGATTTTATATCTTTCCTTTGAAAAGTCCAGTATTTCACAGTTTGCTTTAAATATTTCCAACATCATTATCTAGTAAAGAATGTTACAACCCAACTCAAAAGACCAGTGAGTCAGGCAAGATATGAGAGCATGGTAATAAGACAGCTGCTGGAAACAGAAAGAAAAAGAAAATGATATAAAAAATTCCATGTTCCATCTAGAGAAAGCCTCAGAAAACAAGACTGCTTTTCACCTCGAGTTAATGTAAACAGCCTTGAATCCAGCAGCCCCCTTTCCAAACCATTCCAGCCATTTACATCAGAAATCTGTGAATACTGGCTCTTTGGTACCTTAAATTTAATAACCTATTGTCGCAGCCTAGGTTATTTTGAATTTCTATTACCTGAGATAAAGTCAGCTTCTTTGAGGACCAGTTATGCCTCCTCTGGTTTATCACACCCACTTTCTTCTTTGGAGTCTACAATCTTGCTTTTTATTCCCCAAGCTATGTACTTTCCTATTCCCATGTTTTTACAAAACTCCTGTCTTGCCCACGAGAGTTGTTCTGCCTTTCTTCATCAGATTAATTTCTTGCTTGTTTGTCAAGACTGTTCAAGCATCGCCTCTCACTTCTACTCCTGCCTCCAATCTCCCTGGGGTTGATTTTGCTGCACCTGCTCCTGTGACACAGAACAACTTGTGTCCTTCACTGTTTAATCATCAACTGCTTAGTATCTTCTCTGGGGATGGCGTTCTGTTTACTTATCATCACATACCCAGTCTCTGACATGGGTTCTGACATGCAGTAAAGCTTGACACTACCTGCAAAAAGATGTTACTTTTCTTTGGAATCTTTGAAAAATCAGTGAGTGAACCAGTAAATAAATTAATGAATCCATGAAAATACACCAGGACAGAACTGAAGCAAGTGCTAGTTATGTCTTTCTAACATAAAAAGATGTGGGTAGAGCTAAGAAAGACTGGCAACCCTTTTTCTTTTCTATTTGGAGGATCTATATGACCCAGAATCTATAACACCACAACTCCATTATTCTGATTTGTATAGATTTGGATCCAAATTTAAATTCATAACAATTTCTTGATCGCAATTTACTATTCTTGCTACCTGATTTACAAACACGTTACAGGAAAGAAATTCTCTGCAAATATGAAAAACAGATATAAACCAGTTGCTATGTTTTCTGAAAGGCACGAGTTGTACTCTTTCTGCTAATCATGAATAATTCTTTGAAAATAACTTGGTGTCTGATAATCACATTAATGCAAGTCAGGCAGATGACAAATGAAAAATTCTGGTTGAAACAATTGTCAAAAAAATTATAGGAAAAATATCAGACAGTTCAAACAATGAACTGCAACATACCCATCCTAAGAGTCAGAGACGATAAGGACTTTTGTGATATGTGTGCTGGTCAACAATTAAAATAAAGAACAAGGAAATCTGACTACAGGAAATATCTATGTGCCACTTTATCTGAATCATTTTATCTTTCATGAAGTGCAGTACATAACTCCCATTGTTCTTAATAATAATAAATGCAAAACAAAGGCACCCTGTGTACCAATACAAGTAGTACTAGTAATATGTACCTAGTAATGTGAGACATGCATGTAGTATATATACAGTAATAATATTAAGACATACCTGAGGACTGTTGACAATTGTTTTATGGGATGTTCACAGTTCTATTGAATTCCCTCATGCTTAGTCAGAGTCTGGAGGAACTGATTATGCCTCTTGAAAACTATTAACAAATACTTCATTTGGCTGAAAGAATTAAGTCATTGTTGACATCTACTTTCGTTTTTATTTTGTTTTCTGTTTGTTTTTTGAGAAAGGATCTCACTACACTATACAGCCTTGGATGGCCTGGAACTTGCTGTGCAGACCAGGCTGGCCTCCAACTCACAGAGATCTGCCTGTCTCTGCCACCCAAGTGCTGGGATTGAAGGCACGTGCCATTAAACCCACCTGGTTTAGGTCAACTTTCTTAAATTATTACTTTCATAAATAAATAAATGCATATTGGATTATAACATTCTCATTAACTTGCTTTGTTACATGTAGGAAGATAGAGTCTCTTAGAATAGAAAAATAATGTTTCTGTAGGTTGTATTTGGTACAATGAAGAACTCATTATTAATAATGACTATAAATTAAAAAAAAAGAATGGCTCTTAATAGGGATGATTTATAAATCTATTGTAACGGAAATATTGCATGACTAACATTCTTTTAAGACATTGATGGGTGCAGTGCCTGTTAGGAAAGAACATTTCACAATGTAAAAAAAAACACTTTCTGAAAGTAGCTGGAGCTCATAGTATAGAGGGTTGATAGAAGATTTTGGGATCTAAACAAATAGAATGAAATGGTTCTCATTTCAATCTCAGAGAAAGACTAAATGTGTTGCAGTGCTATCAATTGTTAGACCAAAGCCTGAGATTCGCTAAAACAAGCTGTGTGAGATAAACAGCATTCAGTGAAGGAAGAGAGACAAGTAAGATGGTATATTAATCACTTGCTTATACCATAACCCTGATTCCTGCTAGTCAACGTAACTTAGTAATTGACCTGAATATTCTTATTATTTAGCCAAGTGCTATTATTAATACTTCTGTTCAACTAAGCCAGGAATTAAGGTACAGGAGGTCTAGGGGTTGGAGAGATGACTCAGCAGTTAAGAGCACTTACTGCTCTTCCAGAGGGCCTGAGTTTGAATCCAGCAACCATGTTAGGCATTTTATAACCACTTGTAACTCCAGCTTCAGGGGATCCAAATGCCCCCTGTCGGCCTCCACAGGAACCCTCAATGCACATATGCATCCACTCACAGAGATACAGACACACAAATAATTTTTTAAATATTATATTTATTATTTTTATTTTATGTGTATGAGTGTATTGCCTGCATGTATGTAAGTACGCCTGTGTCGTGTAATGCCTGCAGAGGTCAGAAGACAGTGTTGGATTTTCTGGAACTAGAGTTACAGACAGTTGTTAGCCACCATGTGAGTATTGGGAATCGAACCTGGGTTCTCCGCAATAGCAGGCAGTGCTCTTAACCACTGAGCCATCTTTCCAGCCCCACAAATAAAAATTTTTAAACATGCAAGAAATAGCCATAAACAAATTGAGAGGACTCATAAAATCTGAAAATAAATTTTAATATAAGAATGTGTCTTAACAAAATGTTCCAAGTATTATACTTGCATTATATTCGTGTAAGAATATTCCAACTTAGGAGATACATGTTGAAACACTTAAGGTTTAAGAGTCATGATGTAGGCAAGGGAGATGGCTCGGTGGATAAAGCAGTTGCAAGGTAAGTATGATGGCCTGAGTCTGGATTCCTAGAGCCCAAGTCAAACCAGGAGCGAGTGTGTTCTATAAACCCAGTGCTCCTACAGCAAGGCAGGAGGCAGAGAATCTCCAGGAACTTGCATGTCAACTACCCTGGTTTACACAGAAGCAAACAGGAGACATTAGCTTAAACAAGGATCAACCTAGGATGTCCTCTGATCACCACACATGTGCTGTGTGCCACACATGGGCCCACATTCAAACATACAAACATAGGTGCACATATGCATACACATACACACACACACACACACATACACGAAGAGTGTAAAATATCATGATTTCAGTGAATTGTTCTGAAAACTTTAAGAAAAATAGCTATCAATAATATATTATTTAGGGAAAGAAAAAATAAACATTAAATACATCAAATATGGGTAAAGTGTATATGGGTCTTTATTGTGATATTTTTAAACATTTTTCATATCTAGAGATTTAGAAATTTTAACTCACCGGGAATGTGACTAAGAATTCCCCTTGCAGCTAATAAATGGTACGCATTTCTCCTGTTTTATCACAAAGGGAAAGAAACAAGTTGCTTGTCCATCTAATTTAAGAAAATACCTAAAATCTCTTTTTATGATATAACATGGGTCTGTCTACACCTTTGCTTCTCTTGAGTAGAGGATCCCTTCTTACTTACTTCATACATTTTAAACTAATTTTAATATCTGGTGTAAAGGAGCTTTTGGTGTATTAAACAGGAACCAGAATCAAAGTAAATACTCTGACTTTATGAAAGTTGATTTCCAACTAAGGCGTGAGAATCAACTACATTAAAAAGAAAGACACTATTAAACATTCTACTATAAAGGCAATAACAAAAATTAAAGACTATTGATTGCAATGTGTAAGGCAAAGGGAACAAGGTATCACACGATCCTAAGATGAAAATCTTCAATTTTTCTTGAAATTTATGTAAATTACCTGTGCCGTTTACTGTAAAATTCTAAGGAAAAATGTATGTTGGAATCAGGAATTTGATGGAGGTAAAGATATTGCTTAAAGATACTGACAGGTCATTAGAGATGTATGCAGTTTGTCAAGTTGATGGTAATAAATTTCAGAGCAGTGAAATGAAATTCATCCACTAGCTTTTGGTTTTTTAAGTTAGTTGCCAATAAGAGGAATTTGATTGAGTAGAATAAATAGGAAATCAACTCAAAGTAGCTGTCTACAAATACAATTTCTATTATCAGTAAAGATGATATGTATGCCACCATGTATATTCTAGCAGAGAATGAGAAATTCACATACGATATAATTTCTGTAAAGTTGAAGATTAATTCTCAGTAGTGACTTAGAGCACGTTAAAGATCCTGCTTGCTGGGCCTGAACCTACCTTAACTATGATATTTAAATCCTAATGAGTTGAACTACTTTGCTTTTCTCTTTTTGAATATATTTTTATTGAGCTTTTGTGTAGTTCCCCTATCTGCACTCCCCACACCCTCCACTGGAGTTTGTGCATTCTGTCATATATGTTAAGTCCTATCCAGTCAAACATTTGTAAATAGATGTCCTTCTGTGCAGGTTATCCTCTGGAGTCTAGCCAGCCTATCTAGTGATCTTAAAGAAGATCTAATCTCCCTCAACCAGCAGTAATCAGTTGTCAATAGTTCCTAGGCTAGTGTTGGGGCCCATTTCCCTCATTCTACGCTGAGTTTTTTGTTGCTGTTCTTTTTGTTTTGTTTTGTTTTGCTTTGATTTTGTCTGATTGGATCTTATGCATGCTGTCAACATCGTTGCAAGTTCATATGAGCAAGTTCCCAGTGGCCTGAAAGCCTGTGTTTCCTTGTTTCCTCATGTTCATGCACCAGGTCTGACTTACAATCTTACCGCCCCTCCTACAATGGTCCCTGAGTCCTGTGAGTGGGTGAGGTTTAATAAACGAGTTCTACCCAGAGACACGCACCCTGCAGGCCCTTGATTTCTAAAATATAGCCAGCACCATTCATCAAAGAAGCTTCTTTTTTTCAACAGTTGGAGGCTATTACAGAGTTCCACAACTGGTCACACATACGTCTGAGAGATGCCCAGCCCTATGTGACATATCTACAACGGAACCTCTATTCCCAAGGCTCATGGAACATAGCAGAACAGGGGGTAGAGAGAATACTATACATCCCTCTGCTCTCACCAGCAAAGCTTCCTCATACAACTTCCTCACACTGTTTTTATGAGCAGAGTACAGAACAGTTCCCCACTAGTCACTGATGTATTTTACTGATCCTATTTCGCTTCTATCCTTATTTCTTCAGTATCCCGTTGTGAATTTCCAGTCTTTTCTACTGATAACTTTATCCTTGGAAGATTTCTTAATCTTGATTTAATTAAGTTTCAGTCCTTTCAATTTCACTTTCCTTGGTATTTATATCCTTTGAGATTCATGATCTAAGGATATAGTTCAGTGGTAGAGTGCTTGCCTGACATACACAAGACACTGGATTCAATGCCCAGTCACACCATCACCACCACTACCCAAAATAAAATAAAATAAGTAAAACAACGTATGAGGTTCATTTCTACTTTAAAGCTAATTCGGCATTTGATATCATACCAAGGTTCAAACCCCAAGCACAAAGTCACATGAATTTTCTCCTATATTTTATTTTAGATATCTTGCAATTTTAAATTTAATGTTAGGTCTATAATGTACTTTGTGTTATTTGGAAGACTAATCATTGGTATTTGCTGTTATATCTCATTTTAATATTATCTGTGAATGATTATGATGGGTATGGCCAGGCATCAAAGCAAAAATAGCCATACTTTCTGAATGCCAATTCCCAATAGACATTTCAGAATCAACTAAATTAAAATGAAAAGTAAGATAAAATTAAACTACACAATACTGGTGATAGCACAAAAATAATTTTAAGGGCATCTATGATAACAACTAAGTTAATTTTGGTATATGATGTGAGACATGTGTTCAAAGTTCTGTTTGGTTTTTGGTTTGCCATGGATGCCTAACTATATTGCATCACTTGTTGAAAAACATTACTGGTTCTACACTGACCTTTCTATGCATCTAGGCTAAAAATCAACACTCTCTAAACACATGAGTTTACTTCTGCTTCTCTGTTCTGACATATTGCTAAATATTAATTACTACTTTCAATTATTTATTAAATGCCACATTGTCTAGATCAACACAGCTTTGTAAGTTTTAAGTCATACAATGTAAATTCTATGTGATCCTTAAAATTAATTCATTTGAGTTCAGATTTATTTTGGGTATTATATTGCTAGTGCCTTTCTGATGTCTTTAAATCACTTTGATAATTTCCACAGTGAAGATTGCTTCAAATTTGATTGACATCATTTTGATTTATTGGTCAGACTTGGTGAAAATAATAGGTTTATAACACACAGTCTTCCCATTTTTAGCCAAATATATTGTTCCATTTATTTATATTTTATTTTATACTATCATCATTAGTTTATAATTTGATGCCTATACCATTCATTAAACTTAAAATTGACTACATTGTTGTACCAATGTAAACAGCATTCATTTAGAAAAATTATGTTCTGGGCTGGAGAGACAGCTCAGCAGTTAAGAGCACTGGCTGCTCTTGAAGAGGACCTAGGTTCAATTCCCAGCACCCACATGGCAGCTAACAACTGTCCACATTGCATGACATGAGTGCACTTATATACACACAAGCAAGCAATACATTCACATAAATAAAAAAATAGTAAAATTATGTTCTGATTGTTTCTACTATATAGAAATATAAATAAGTAACCTCTTAGTATTGGCTTTGTATCCTGAGACTCAGCAATTAGTTTTAGGTTTATTTTTGATAGATTATTTCTGAAGTTCTATATATACAAATATATTATTTGTGAATAAAATATTTAATTTCTTTCCTATCTGTATACACTTCATTGCCCTATTGCACTAGCTAAGGTTTCCAATGAGATTCTTTTTATTGAGAAATAGTATTTCTATACCCTTATGGATGCATTGTGGTAACTCAGTGTAATATGCAATGAGAAATAGTCCAATCTGGGTAACAGCATTTCTATCTCTTCAAATATTAACCATGTTTATGTATTGGGAGTTTCAAATTCTTTTCTAGTCAATTTGGAATAAATCTTAGATTGTTTCAACACATAACTAAAATGCTATATTACAGATAAAAGAGAATTCCTATGCTCTTAAAGAGTATTTTGGTGCTATCTTGAACTTCTAGGTTCTGTGTGTGTGTGTGTGTGTGTGTGTGTGTGTGTGTGCAAATGTATGCGCATGCAGGTCTATGTATGTGACAGACAGAAGACAATCTCTGATGACATTATTAAGAAGCCCTCCACCTTGGTTTTTGACAAAGGGTCTCTCATTGGCCTGTGACTCACCAAGTAGATTAGACTAACCAGGGAGCACCCACTGAGATCTGCCTGTCTCCAACTCCCAGCTGCTGGGATAACAGCAAGCACAAGTGGGCACCTCACCACCAACCTCAACTATTTTATGTAGGCTCTGGGACTCAAACACAGATCCATATTGCCAGCTGAGCCACCTCCCTAGTCCCCGTTACCAACTGCATTCTATTCTACCTCCTTCTGCCATGCCTCCTCTCTAGTTACTACTATTTCAATCCATTCTTTTAAGAGATTAATTTTATAGTTACCTCATATGAGTAAGAAGGTGGGATATTTTAGCTGGTATTATTTACAGTACTCACATAAATTGATTATTGTCTTAATATCTATAATCTCAATGTTTTGTTATAGATCTTTTAATTTTCTTAATTTTATAGGGCATTTCATCACTTAGGTGTGCTATGCATTTGAGCTCCCATTTGTTTGCTTGGTGGGTTGATTGCAAGGATTCTACTGTCTATGCCAGGTTGCTGCTAGCTGAGCATGTGCCAGGATGTGAAGTGCTCCACTAATGAATTAAGAAGAGAATAACAGACACGGTGCCTCACTGTTATGATCTTAGCACCTTTTCATTTTTCCTAAAATGCAGCTTACTTTTCCATTATTTTCCTCAGGTAGAACATAATTTAAGAAAAAAAATATTGCACACAGTCTTGAAAATGGAATACAAATTGTAGGGTTAAAGTCTGATTCCACAGATGATCACTACACACAAGTATGAGCTCTGGTGAAAGTTTCATTCATACTTGAGTTCAGTCAAATTATGAGCAGAGTACCCTTGTGCAAATTCATTTATTTTTGGATCTTATCTTTCTCATCTGTAAAATGGGTGTAGCGAAATTAGTACAGTAATGTTGTATAAGCATCAAAATAACAGGGTTCCTATGTGACTCTTATATAAGAACCAAATGTGATTTTTTCTTTTAGGATATAGGCACCAAAATGCCAAATGTGGTTTTTAAGACAAAGTTTTATCAATTCTGTTTTTCTCAAGCCACTCAAACAAACAAAAATAACATGTAGCTTTGCAATTAATAGTGTTTTGCAAATGAAACTGCATAGTCAGAGCGCATAGATTACATGTATAGTATTTAAAAGCCTTTGGTACCTGAGATCTTACATTCATTTAAGCTCTAAACAGCAACGTATCAAAGATTTAATGGAAATCTTTGGTTTTAAAAATGGTTACATTCTATTTGTTATTATTAACTTTTTTTTTTTTTTTTTTGAGACAGTGTCTCCCTGTAGCCCCAGCTGTCCTGGAACTCACTATATAGACCAGGCTGGCCTTGAACTCACAGACATCCACCTGCTTCTGCCTCCCGAGTGCTGGGATTAAAGGCTTGTGCCACCATGCCCAGCTATTATTAACATTTTTCACTGAAAGAAGGTTTCATTTTGTAAACAATGAAGTTGTATATGTCACAGGAAACAAATTAGCAACCTCCGAGTTCCCAGCGAAATGCTAATCTTCTTATTTATGTAACAGAATATTCCTTTGTTGCCAATTTTGGGATGTTTTTTGATTAAAATGAATGTCATTAAAATGCACTTAAACCTAAATATCCTCTTTATGAATTATAGACAAGATGGAAAATAGATGATGGTCCCTTGAATAATAGCTCTGAAAAGTACTTAAAATTCTCATTATTCATGCTTTGCATAGACAATTTCATTTAAAATATCCTTCAAAAAATTATAGAGTAGGTGAACTTTATCTACCTGCATTAAAGCCTAAAGAAACACCATTTCATTAAAAGGTTGAATGCAAAATTATTGTAATAAATAATTTTTCAAAACTATAATGAAATCAGAAATCTTTGAAGAGAAATAAATTTTTCTATTAGGATAATAATATTTACATGTTAGGCAATTTAAATTATGTAAGAAAATCACAGAAGTTTACCATTTAGCCCCACTATAAATTCATAATTCTTTTTAAAAAAATTTATTTATTGTGTATATGTGTGTGCATGTATTGCCTGTGTATAGGTAAGTGCATCCATGTCGTGCAATACCTGCAGAGGTCAGAAGAGGCTGTTGGTCAGAAGAAGCTGTAACTCCCTGGGACTGGAGTTACAGATAGTTGTTAGCTGCCATGTGGGTGCTGGGATTTGAACCCGGGCCTTCTGCAAGAACAACCAGTGTTCATAACTGCTGAGCCATCGCTCCAGCCCCTAACTTTTTAAGAAATTTTATTTATTATTTTTATTTTACGTGTATGCATGTATTGCCTGCATGCAAGTAGGTGCACCCGTGTTGTGCAATAAATTCATAATTCTTTAACCTCCAACTGTAAAGCTTTGTATACTCTTAGCTTTATTTTTCTATTATTCTTAAACTATTCCTATTCTCAAATATGACCAGCCACTTTACAACTTGCTTACACATATACATTCAGGAAAGCATTTATTTGATTTCTACTATGAATACAATGCTCTTGATGGGGCTAGAAATTTTATAACCATAAATAACACGATGTCAAGTTAGAGAGATGGGTCAGTGGTTAGGGGTGTCTCTGCTCTTGCAGTCAATCTGAGATCAGTTCCCAGCACCTAGTTCAGGCACCTTACAAGCCTGTAACTCCAGCTCTAGAAGATTCTATGTTCTGTTCTGGTTTCAGTGGGCACCTGAATGCATGGGCACATAACACACACACACACACACACACACACACACACACACACACCAAAAAAAGCCCTAAAATAAATCTTTTTAAAAATAACAATACAGATAACAGTCTACCTCATGAAATCTAGAGGTAAACAGGACACAGAGTAGGAAACTTAAACACTAAATAATCATGAAACGCTTCAGATGGAGACCCATTCATCTGTTTATTTCTATCTACCCCTCTTTTCTGTCTACTTGGTATACCATGACCGAAAAAGGGTGGGTCACAGACTGCACAGTTTAAGCAAGAGAAGTTTGTCTTCTGACGTTTCTATAAGCTGGAAGTCCAAGATAAGATCAAGGTGGGCAGCTGGGTTAATTTCCTCAAAGGCGTCTCTGTGGGTTTGCAGGTAGACAACCTTCTATAATCCTTCTATGCACATACCTCCCTGATATCTTTCTGTGTGTATTAGAAGTCCAGTAATCACATCAATCAAGAATCACCCTAAACATCTCAGTTTAATCAATTAATGCTAAAGATTCTATCTCCAAATATAGTTAATATTTTGAGGTACTCAGGGTTAGGGCTGCAACATATGAATTTGGGGAGGACAAAATTTTGTACATATCATTATTCTCAAACGCATGATGACATTGCTGTTGTTTAATACCTATTATGCTACTCAAAAAATCATCTTTAACCACTGAAATAATATTTCAAGACTCCTGAAGCCTAAATTGTGAAGGTTAAGAAGAGCAGTATATTTTGGCTTTGCCTATATATGTGTACTGGTTAAGTTCAATTTATAGATAAGAAACAATAAAGATGAATCTTAAAGAAAAATAAAGGCTATTTTAAAACTTTGAAATTATCTGTTTCTGGAATTTTCCATTTAGTATTCATCTATTTAGTATTTTCCATTTTGTATTCATCTTCTCAAAGTAACTGAAATGGCAGAAAATTAAACAGTGGATAATGAGAACATCGTGTCTTGCACCCCATCTCCTCCTAATTTCTCACACAGTTCTCTCCATTATTTTTTAGTCAGTCAGTGTCCTGTCTCCACTTTTCCTTATTGGCTGTTTTCTAAGAAATTACTAATTAATATAAGAGATCTTCTACCTCATCCCTTCCCAATTATCTCTTCTCCATTCAGTTTGTTCTCTCTGTCTCTCTCTCTGTCTCTCTCTGTCTCTCTCTCTCTCTCTCTCTCTCTCTCTCTCTCTCTCCCCTCTCATGCACACACACACACAATCTCTGATTTTTAACCTTCAGCCAGCTTCATCTCCACTCATCTTCCACAAAATCCCCAACCTGTGTAGGAAGCTGGCTTTTATGATCTAAAATGCTCTCGAGATTAAAATGTTTTCCTTGTTCGGGTCTTGGTACTGTCACATCTCTAAATGACATAAAGAATATGTTCCTGAAGCCAAAACCAAAAGTAACACTTTTAAACTACTTATTTTGAAAATCTTGAAAAACTTTCAAAGTCCTATCAATTTTTAAACTTAATTCCCTAACAATTCCATTCTTTATTTGTGTTTAGAATATCCATTTATTTAAGATTTTTCGAGGTCATGGGCATTTTTGATACAACTGCTTAGAAGGAACGATTCCTGTGTCTCTACCCTTCTAGACATGTTTTTTAAAGAGGCACTGTGGCCCACCCATGAGGCTTCTGGTGGTCGAGAACCAGATCCTATGAAAGGGCTAGACTTAGCCTCCTAATCTTCCTTCTTTTCTGCCCCTAACAATACTCTTCTCCTTTAACTACCTCCGCCCTGGCTAAGTATTCTATCCAGATGTCCCCATTCTAGGCTTCAGACACCAGGATCTGACCTTTACATAACAGCCTCCTGTGGTCATGTCCCCCTTCGAAACTTGCAGTCTCTGTGGCCATGGGATCTTTTTAATTCTGGCAGTTGAGCACCATGACCACCATTTCTCTGAGACCTCATAATCCCTGTGGATAGTAAGGAACTGAGCTCTTACTGTCCTGTCTACAGTCATCCTTAACTTACAGGAGAGCCACCACCGAGTTTAGTGCAACATTTTCTCTCCCCTTTCCTTATGGGCATAGCTTCCTGGGAGCAGGAAGGTAAAAGTACTGGATGCTCTTGTTGAGGACCTGGGTTTGGTTCCAAGCATCCACATGGCAGCTCACAACTGTGCATAACTCCAGTTTTCGGGGATCCAGGACCCTCCTCTGGCCTCCTATGGCATTGTACTCATGAGATGTACTTACATACATGCAGACAAAACACTCACACATACAAAATAAAAATAAATAAATTAATAATTTTTTTAAAAATAAAGGGTATGCCTTCCAGAACTTTTTCCTAAGAGATGAAGCTCTTGATCGGCCTCCTGATCATCCATTCATTCCAGCATGTCCATTTTCCTCTGTCTCTTTACTTGTGTTTTTCATCAGAGATATGTAAGCATCTCTACATCACAATGAGCTAGCTGTCCATCAACTATTCAGACTTGTATATGTGACACTACTTCTGAGTTTGCTCTTTGCCCTGGGGTTGTTGTCAGGCTACAAAATCGTATGCTCAAGCATCCTCAAGCTCAATTTATAGTTTGGCTCCTGTTAATAATGCTGGATTATTCCCACAGTCTTGAGATATGTTGTCCCATTCATCATGATCAGGCTTATAACCATCCATACTTTATTACCCTGTAATTTAACCATAATCATCTGTGTGGAATCTAACAATAGGAGAGAAAGTATAAACAACTCCTCAATTGGCACTAGTTGTCTCAAGTAGGACAGGAGAGATCTGCCGTGTCTTTATGAACAATCGACCTTCCATGATCGACTAAGAGAGTGAGGGCCATTTCTCCAAGCTGGAAGGTGCAGACAGACTGCATACTCAGTGTTAGGGTGGGACCATATATCCAACTACTCTCTAGGAATCACACACCAAGATATGACCTTTGCATAACAGACAGTCATCAATTGTGCATTCAGACCATTCTGAAGGGTAGCCACTCCTTCATTCATTGATTCAATTAATATTTATGCATTTACCAAAACGAAAGCTGGGGGAGAGAGTGAAGGAAATGAGCATCAGAGAAGGAGAGTCAAAGAGAGCTAGGTATGACCGAGAAGGAAGGGACCTTTGCAAGCTCTCCCCTGTAGTCTCTGACACATGAATTCCGAATGCATGCTGAGGACTGAGTGTGAGCCAGAGAGGAATGTTCTATTGAAAGAAAGAAAATCAAGGGGGCTTCAGGTAGTCACATAGGTCGGATTACATATGAAAATATTAGTCTTAAATACTTGGGCAATTTTCCAAAATCCAATGCTAGTTAGTATTTGTACTAATTTTTGGCTTTAACTTAGACTTACCTGATAAGATGATAGACGCTAGATAGATTGAAAGATAGATGACAGACACAGATATATAGAGATATAGATATATAGTATATATAGATATATATTATATTTATCAATGTCATTTTTAGTTCATTAGGTTATTGACATAAATCAGTTTTTAACCATATTTTTATTGAGTCTTTGTGCATTTTATATAACACATGTTAATCAAATTTAGACATCCTCCTCCTTCCCATGCCTCAACCCCTTCCATAAGATTAAAGGTATTCTGTAATATATGTTAAGTCCTACAAATCTATCATTTGTATTGAGATGTCCCTCACTGCAAGTTCATCCACTGGAGTCTAGTCAGATAATCTAGAGTCACTCCCTTAAAAAATATATATATACTCTCCATCACCCCACAATAATCATTTGCCAATAATAGTTCATTGGCAAGGATTGGGGTGTAGACACTGTCCTTATGCTGCCTAGGTGTCTCCCAAACTGAGCACAAGTGATCCTCCTTAGTCTCCAGAGTCCTGGGGCTATAGATGCATGGCGCCACACATGCCCTGCTCTTCTTTAACTGTTTATCTGTTCTATATTTGAAAATACGTCCTCTACATTGATGTACTCCACATATTTCTCCCGTTCAATCTCATCTCTAGATCAAGTATGCATTTTTTCAATGTCTGCTGGGTGCTGTGATATAACCCACTGACTCGCAAAGTGAATAAATACATTGAAAGAAAACTTGAACGTGCCATCTTTCAAGCCAGTGAATGACTTCAGTGTTATGCAAATCATTTACAGTGTCCATTATGGGGTCACCTGAGTCCTAAATTCAGTCATCAGGGAGATCATCTTCCTGATAACACTGATTCTACAACTGTTCTCCAACTGTGAAAACTCCCCCTCCTCACTATTAGTCTTGATACAATCACTTGTAGTTTGTTCCTACATTTGAGGTTTCTAATTAATTCTTTCAAAATATCTGTCTGTGTCTTTTTCTTGCATAAAAATTCTTATTGTCAAAGCAGACTGTGGATGTTATGGAATAAACTATTCTCTGTAATACTAGAATTTATTAGAATTTATTCTAATATTACAGGTTTTGCAAATAGTTTTTAACAACCTAGTGGTGATCACATAGTTAGTTGCTGGTTAGTTTCCCATCATCACTAATATTTTCATAAAAGCTTGAAATATACCTTCTAATTTTCCTTCTTTGTCATCACAACAGATCTCATCAAGTTCAAGTCAAACAGTTAATAACTGACAGAGGATACTTGCTTTCATTTCAGAGAGCAATAATATCAGAAAATGAAAAATTAAAGTGTCATAGAAGTAGTTTCAAAATGATATAATAAAATGCTATTTTTTCTAGATAAAATGAACATAATCTATATCTAATATTGTGTATCATAAAGCAACTTATGTATCAAAAGTGATAATGAAAATATTTGGACTTTGTAGCAAAGCAAAATAAACACATAAAACTGAGATACCATAATGGCTTCCAATTGGCTAAGAATTCATACATTACTAATCATTGATACATAAGGATTTAATGTAAGAACCCATAACAATAGGCAATAGTTATTTGGTTAGAAGTATACTTACTTAACGGTAATTCTTTTCCTCTTTCATGTAATATAGCTTGAAGTTGTGTGTTATTTTACAATTTACTGGATACCTAGAATATTTAAAATCTTGAGATTTCTAAATTTGTTAGTTTGCAAGTACTGTGATAAGAATAGATCACTACTTCATAAAACTGTTTATAAGATAATGTATTAAAGTAATAAACTGTGCTTCATAATGATAGTATTTAGAAAATGGTATAAAAAAGGACATTTGATTTGTATTCCTGTCTAGGTATTAATTTGAGGAATAACCTTGTATTAGTCAGGGTTCCTAAAGAAATAGAACCAGTAGAATGAATATATACATATGATTTATCAGATCAGCTCACAAGATAGAGTCTGCGTAGTCCAGCAATGGCTGGATCACACTGGAGAGGCTGAGAATCCATAGTCGCTCAGTCCGCTAGGCTGGATATCTCAGTAGTCCCAATCTGCTACTGAAGGTCTAGTGAATTCCAAAAGATCAGCTAGTCTTCAGGCTACAGCAGCGAGATGAACTCACCAGGGAGAGAGAAGGCAAGCAGCAAAAAGCAAACACTCTCTTCTTCCATGGCCTTTTATATGGGCTGCCATCAGAAGGTAACACCCACATTTAGGGTGTGCCTTCCAGCTTCAGATGATTCAGTCAAGAAGGTCTCTCTCATTTCAGTTAATCCCAGATCCAGTCAAGTTGACACCCAGGATTAGCCATCACAAACCTATTGTAAAATTAGATGTGTATCTCAAAAGACATTTGCATAGCCCCTTTCTATACAATTTTTACTGAAGTAACTGTACTAGGGGACTAATTCTCAAGAGTTACAGCATCATTTTCTCAATTTTCCTATGGAGCTGTAGACATATTTTGCCTACCAAACCTGAGGTATTGATTAGAAGCCTGATCAAGAAGCGGAAAAAATTCTAGCCAGTTCATAAAACAAATACCAGGGGTGGACAGGCATGTCTTTGACTCTAAGCCATTAGACAGTGGAAGAAGCACCCAGCTGTTTCTGACATTTTTCAAGCTGTGTGTTGCAGGGAAAAAGGTGTTTTTGACCCATTAACTGTCTTTCCGTCTTCACTGGCTATTTCCTCTTAGATCTGATAACATTTGATGGGTAATGTACATCTGTGCACAACAGTTGGGTCATCATGTCTATGCCACTGTTGTACATATTGCAGTGTGTGTATTCCTGGCCTTCATTGGTACTGAATGGAATGTATAAGTTGCAGCATAGGTTGCTAATCACTCACTATTTTATCTAATAATAAGCAAAAAAGATTTCAAATGGCAATAACTATATATAGGAATACTATCAAATTTTAAAGTACTTTATTGAAAATCATAATAAGCTTATTAAATAGATAATGAAAAGTACGCAACATTCACATTTAGTGACACTTCAGGGGAGAGTGTGCTACTAGCAATTTTTGTCTTTGTCTTCAAACTCAGTCTGTCAGTTTTACCTTCAATGCACCTAGATGAATACAAAAGTATAATACGTAGTTTCCAAGTTACTTTACACACAGATGAATAATCCAGTTGCATTACAGTAAATATCTCATCCAAATCAAAATATCACAAACTAAGCTGGAGTGGGATGAAGAATGCTATCTGTTGCAACTTCCTTCCAGAGAATTTCCATTATTTCTTGCCTGCTAACATTGGTGCTTGTGTCTCCCTTCGGGTTAGCAGAGGAAGGGACTAGAGCAATAAAGAGCTGAGCTGCAGTCCTACATTTGCATACTCTGGTGGGATCTCACAAGATCAAGTATTAGTTCTTCTAGGAAACATTTGCACACATGTAATATCAGCTAATCATCTATAAGAACTTGCAATTTTCTCATGCAAATGACACTCTGTGGATACCCAGTCAATGTGTTCTCTCAGACTTTGTTTCCAATAGTAATATACATGCAGTCTTTCTGTTGCTAAAATTTATAAGAATATTAAAACTGGATAAATATGAATTCCTCAATATCACCTATTTTAAATGTTGGCTAAGTCCTAAAGAACTCATCCCCCCTCATTTTGTGTGTAAAAGTTAATATAGCGGGTATTTACATATTAAATTTAAATAGGGTATTAAACTATAAATTATCTTCATATTTCTGGTGATAGTAAAATCATGGAAAAGAAAGATCTAAGATATGAAGTTAAAATTTTTAAGTAGTTTAACAAGAATGATAAAATAGTGAATAAAACACCTAACATTTTAAATAATTCAGCCAACATAAATATAAACTACTCCAAAGTATGCTGGATAGCTTCCGTTTCCAACTTGGGACACCTGGGCAGATGGAACCTCAGCTGAGGCACTTCCTCCATCAGGTTGGTCTATGGCCATGCCTGTGAGGCATTTTTCCGATTGATGTGGAAGGACTCAGTCCACTGGAGGTGGTGCCATACCAGGGCAGCTGGCCCTGGGTTGTAAAAGAACAGTCTGAGCATCATCCAGGGGAGAAAGCCAGTAAGTAGCATTCCTCTGTGGCCTATATTTCAGTTCCTTCTTCTAGGTTACTGTCCTGGCTTCCCTCAGTGATAGACCCTCACTTAGAAAAGAAAGAAGAAATGAGCTCTTTCCTCCCCAAGTATGTTTTGGTCAATGTTCTATCACATTAACAGAAAAAAAGTCATACAAACTAGTACAGTCAGCTTGAATAAATTACCTCAAGACTCTGAAGAGTAAATACGGAGAGGTTTGGACTCTAAAGTTGGGACTTACAATGGTCACAAACAAGGACGACTACCATCAAAAGAAAATACAAAGAATTTATGGAGGACTAAAAGTGAAACAAGCTAAAGAAAAACTGAAAAGCAGTATTTCACATGAAGAAATTAAGCAAGGAACAGCTGGGGCTCAAAGAATATAAGGTAAATCCCAGAGAATAGAGTTAGGAAAATGTTCTCTAACTTTTATGTATTGGTCAATGAGCGGCCTCGGCTTAACACTTGGGGTATAAATATGATAAGGAACTGAAGAAGGAAAATAGCAACTCCATTAACTGTATTGTAAAGCAATGGTGGTTCAAGGATCTAAGCTAGACATTGAAGACCCAACTTCAGACCTTGAGCTGTGCAGGCCCAGGCTTGTGACCTGTCCTTGAAGCCTTTGGCACCAAGCCCTTATTTGTAGACCCAAGCACCAGACCAGACGTTACTGTCAAGCCGGCTACCCCTGTAACCCAAGCTTCAATGTGTGCCCTGAGAACTAAGGCATCAGGTTTGTCTCTGAAGACACAAAGCCTAGGCCCTATAGACCAAGCACCACCTACAAATAGGAGTTGCAAAATCGTTACCCAAAAACCCCATCAGACCCTCCATGACTTTCATCATGAAGAGATTCTGGATTTTGTCAAAAGCCTTTTCTGCAACTAATGAGTTCATCATGTTGTTTACATCCTTAAGTCTATGTAAGGAATGACTTATATTTATGGACTTATGTATGTTGAATCATCCTGTCTTCCTGGGCTGAAGATAACTTGATTATGGTGGATGACATGTAGATGTGTGCTTGAACTGAATTGAAAGTATTTCATTGAGAATTTTTATATCTAGGCTCACCGTGGAGACCGGACCTTTTCTTTTTTGTTGGATCTCTGTCTGATTTTGGTATCAGAGTGCTACTGGCTTTGTTGAAAGAATTTGGAAGTGTTCTTTCCTCTCCTATTAGAATACTTTGAGGAGCACTGGTGTTAGTTCTTTAAAGATTTGGGGTGGTCTGTATGATACACACATTAAAAAATCAAAAAATAAAAAATTCCATATTTTAGAAAGAAACATAAAAATTTGCTTCATGTTATTTAATAGAGGTGATAAACATTACCACTGAAATCTACCTGATGACTTTATATCCATATTGAGGTGCAAAGGATCCGAGTGTAACCGACTGTGACTAGTAATAATCAGATACATAGATGGTTGCACATGTGTCTTATTCTCTAAGTGGTATTAGCAAAAACAATGAGCTTTTCTGTAAGAAACATTATATTTTAAAATTAAGTGGAGATTTTTTAAAGGTTAAAAGCTCATTCAATTTTATGTCTTACAGGGCTTATACTGAGTTCAATATTGTATAACTGTATTAATTCACCTGTGAACCTAAAAATTTACAGCCACATTTGAAAGAGATGTATCCTTGCTCTGGAAATTGCTATTGAATATGTTAAAGCTGTAATAAAATGCTTCTTCTAATCATGTGGTTATTAAATTTAAAAATTCAATAAAAAATGAAAAAAGGAAAAAAAAGAATTAACTTATAGGTGGAGAAGAGTTACAATCAAAAAAAGCAAAGCTAAAAAAAAAAAAAGATCTGGTATAATGATATGCGGAATGCATCTAGTCCCAAGTATTGTTAGTTGGGAGATTTTTCATTACTGCTTCTATCTCATTGGTTATTGTGGGTCTGTTTACATTGTTTTTTCAACCTGATTTAACTTTCATAGGCTGTATATATCTAGAATCTTTTTTCATTTCTTTTAGATCTCTATTTTAGAGGAGTATAGAGTTTATAAGTATGTCTTTATGAGTCTCTGAGTTTCTTTAGTTCCTTCTGATGTTTCCTTTTTCATCTTTAATTTTGCTAATAAAATAATAATTTACAAATTTTAATTTGGGTCCTCTCTCTCTCTCTCTCTTGGCTGGAGGATTGTGAGTCTTGTTGCTCTTTTAAAACCTCCAACTCATCTTTTATTGATTCTTTGTATTGTTTATTTCATTTTGATCTCATAAGGTCAGCCCTGATTTTGTTTATCTCCTTCTGCCTACTCTTTAGAGATGGTGTTGGTTATCATTTTCCCAAGGCCTTCAGATGCATGAAGTTATTATATGAGATTTCTCTAATTTTCTGATGCAGCACTTAGTGCTGTGAACTTTCCTCTTAGGACTGCCTTCATTGTGTTTCCTAGATTTTTCTATGCTGTGTTTTCATTTTTATTCAACACCGAAAATTTTAATTTCCTTTTTGATTTCTCCCTCAATGCAATTTTCATTTAGTATTGTGTTGTTTGGTTTCTGTGAGATTGTGTACTTCTGTATTTATTTTTGCTGTTATCTTCCTTTGTGGTTGGATAGAATTCAGGATGTTATTTCAATTTTGCTATTTGTGTTAAGACTTGTTTTATGCCCTAATATGTGGCTGATTTTGGAGAAAGTTCCCTAAGCTCTTTGAAAGAAAGTATATTCTTTAGTTTTGGGGTGAAATATATTGTAGATATATGTTAGGTTTATTTAATTTATAAAGTCATTTCACTCCCAAAATCTATCTAATTTTTTTCCCTGATGATCTGTGTGTTTGTGTCAGTGAGAAATTTAAGTCACCCACTATCACTGTTTGGTGATTAATCTGTGGTCTTAGATCTAACATTATTTTAAATGAATTTGTTTGTCCCTGTGTTTGGTTTGTATATGTTTAGGATTGTAATATCCTGTTGGTGGATGATCCTTTAATGAGTTAGATGTGTTTCTCCTTATCTTTCTGACTACTTTTGATTTTAAGTCTGTTTTGTCAAATAACAGAAGAGTTATGCCTTCTTGTTTCTTAGTTCCATGACTTAGAACACCTTTCTCCATGCTTTCACCACAAGGTGGTATCCATCATTGATGGTGAGGTGTGTTTCCCGGAGGCAGCAAAGAAGCTGTAACCTATTTTCTAATTTAAGGACAGATGGATTCATTTACATGCTGGCAAAACACTCATGGACACAAATAAAAACAAACAAACCAGCAAATAAATAAAAATGACAAACCCATGGCTAACATCTTTCTAAGTGAAGAAATACTAGAAGCACTCCCATCAGGAACCAGACAACACTATCCAATGTCTCCACTCCTTTTGATAGTGTTTGAAACTCTTGCTAGAGCAATAAGACAAGAGAAGGAAATTAAAAGGGTACTGATTGGAAAAGAAGAGGTCAAATTATCCCTATATAGAGATGATATATTATAGTTTAGAGATCCAGAGCTGCCACCAGAAAACTCCTAGAAGTGATCAATACTTTTAGCAAAGTGGGAAGTTACAAAATCAATTTACAAAAATCAGTAGACTTTCTATATACTGATAACAAGCAATTGGAGAAAGTGTTCATGGAAACCCTCACTTTAACTTGTACTGAGGAATATCTGGGAACACTAACTTGACTCAATAGGCCTTAACATATATGACAGAATTCATAAGGGGTGAGGATTTGGAAAAGGATGTAAAGATGGTTAAGATATTTTGTATGAAATGCACAGAAATTCAAAAATTTGCATTAAAAATAAAATATCTAGGAATAAAACTGACCAACAACATTAAAGGTCTCTACAATGAAATTTTTAAATCTTTGAAGAAAGAAATTAAGAAAGACACCAGGAGATAGACAGGCCTCTGGTGCCTATGGATTGGTAGATTTAATAATATGAAAATGATCATCCTGAGGCCGGAGAGATGGCTCAGTTGTTAAGAGCATTTGTTGCTCTTTCAGAGGACCAAGACTTGAATCCTAGCACCCACATGGCAGCTAGCAACCATCAGTAACTCCAGGTCCAGGGGAATCTGATGCCCTCTTCTGAACTCTGTGGGTATTGCATGACACAGTTGCACTTACAAACATGTAGACAATACAGTCACACACACAAAAGATAAAAATAATAAATAAAAATTACCATTCTACCCAAAGCAATTTATAGATTGTGAATGATCAAAATTCCCATGATGTATTTTACAGAATTAGAAAACATATCCTAAAATTTGTATGGAATCACAAAAGACCCCAGAGAGCCAAAGCAATCTTGAGCACAAAGATCAATGCTGGGGGGATTCATCATACCAGATCTCAACTTTATTACAGAGCTACAGCCTTAAAAACAGCATTGATCCATTTGCAGTTGACTTTTGTGCAGGGTGAAAGATAAGCATCAAGTTTCACTCTTCTACAGGTGGAGGTCCAGTTTTGCCAGCATCATTTGTTGAAGACACTATCTTACCTCCATTGTGTTCTTAGCGCCTTTGTTGAATATCAGGTGGCTGAAATTATATGCACTTATGTTTGGGTCTTCTATTATATTCTATTGATCTACGTGTCTATTTTTGTACCAGTACCATGCTTATTTTATGACTATAGCTCTGTAATATAATCTGAAATCTGGTATGGTGATCCCCCAGCATTGTTCTTTTTGCCCAAGATTGCTTTGGCTACCTGGGATATTTGTGATTCCATATGAGTTTTAGGATGGTTTTTTTCAAGGTCTGTGAAGATTGCCATGGGTGTTTTGATTGGAATTGCATTGAATCTATAAATTGCTTTTGGTAAGATTGGTCATTTTCACTATATTGATTTTACCAATCCATAAGCATGGTATGTCTTCCCATTCAGTGTCTTCCTCTATCTCTTTCTTTAGATCATACTGCAGAGATACCTGTACATCCATGTTTGTTACTGCTCTCTTCACCATAGATTAAAAAAAATGGAAACAACCTAAATATTCCTCAACTGATGAATGGCTAATGAAAATGTAGTACATCTACGCAATGGAGTTCCACTCAGCAGTAAGAGAAGATGAAATTTGCAGGTAAATGGATGGAACTAGGGAGTGTTATACTAAGTGAAGTAACACAAACTCAGAAAAGCAAGCAACATATGTTCTCCCTCATTTGTAGATTCTAGCATCAATCCCTTATATGTGAGTATACAAATTCTGATGTAACACCAAGAGCCAGGAAAAGGGAAAGGATGCATAGAGGTAAAGGAAAAGAAAGAATCTGAAAGGAGGATAGTAGGGAACAGATGTTACCAGCGGGGATGTGGAGAAAGTGAGAGTATTCTGCAAGGAGGAGAAGAGGGAGGGAAATGCAAGGGGCCATGGTGTAGGGGAGGGAGGGAAGTCAGGAGAGAGAGGATGGTGAGGGTCAAGTGGTATTGGGGTGAGGTTGAGGGTAATGGGAGTGTTATGAATAGGGAAGGGAGGGGGAGGCTGGATGGGAGAAAAAAGAGTAGAGATGAATGAATCTTGGGGACTAGGAAACCTGGAGGGAAAAGTGATGCCTTTGAAACCCTGTGAGAAATGCACATACAGCATCTGAACATTAATGCATATGTATACCTGGGAGATGCTTGGCAAGGAACACAGTGCCAGGCAGAAGAGACCTCCCTTTGAGTGGCCAGTGAAGGTTGTCCAGGTGACTCCCAAAATAATACAAGATATTGCCAAAATGCTTGGTTATCACCCAGAACTAGTAGATAAGACCACACTGCTGAGGACAGAACATACTTAGGATACAGTACTCAAAACAATGGAACAAAAACTGACCTGGAAGCCTTCTAACTGAAGGCTGGCTATCATAGCACTAGATGATATGCAAACTGCCAAGGGAGAGAAGCAGATGGTCCAATCCAACCTTAAACCCTAATAATCATGACCATCATGGCAAACTACCTCTATTGGTAAAGTGGTGGCACTGTTATCTGGGGGGCAATCAACAGCTCTCTAATTGGATGTAAAGCCCAATTTGGGGGGGGGGTGGAAACTCATGGGTGCCACTGTAAACTCAGCCAAATACAGATGGCAGGAGAGGACATAGGTCCTAGAGAAAACCCTATGTTTTTCGCACCTCTAGACAAATGAAATTTCTTACTACAGGCTAAATATTGATCCTTACTTATATTTACAGACAAGCATACTGTACACCACTCATCAAGAAGCTTATTTTTGCAACAGATGGGGGCTATTTTAGAATTGCACATCTGATCAGACATAGAGAACGTATGTCTTGAGAGATGCCCAGGACTAGGTGACCCATCTATAGTTGAACCTCTACAGTCAAGGCTCATGGAATATAGTGAAATAAGGGGTAGAGAAAAACTAATGCACCTCTCAGCTCTCACCAGCAAAGCTTCCTTATGCCACAGAGTGTGATGCACACAGAAGGCCACAAGTGGCCAAATTTTAGAGACTAAGAGATTGTATAGTGTAGGATAGGACTCCTACATGGAACCTTAACCATCCACAGCTCAGGGACCTTGCGGGAGAGGGGGCAGAAAGATTGTAAGAGCCAGGGCTGGTTCATGGACATAGGGAAGCAGAGATTTCCAGGCCACTGGAAGCTTGCACATGTGAACTTGTGGTAATGGTGACATTGAGCACAGGATCCATGTCAACTCAATTAAACAAGGGCCCAAAGGGGAGGAGAGAAATAGGTGGCAGGCTGGCACTAGACTGAGAGCCATTCGAGAGTGATTGCTGCTGTGTGAGGGAGGGTATGACTTACATATGATCACTAGATGGGCTGATGAGACTCCAGTGGACGCATTTACACTGAAGGACATTTGGGTACAAACACCTGAATGAATAGGACTCAGCATGTATGACAGAGTGCAGGGTTCAGTGAGGTGGTAGAAGAAGACATGACTGGAAGAGGGAGTCTGGATTTGAGTGGGAAATGTTGTATAAAATTTAAAATCTCAATAAAAAATTGTTAATTTTTGGCAACTATTTTCAAGAGCGCTGTACTAGTTATGGAGGTTGCAGTGTTCTGCTTACAAGAGGATTCTATTCCAAAGATCATTTAGAAAATAAGGCTTTTCCTGGCAGAGGATTTGCCTATTTATAATTTCCCATAGAATTCTATAATTTCTTTTTTTTTTAAATTCACTTTTTTTGTGTTCACTACCTGCTGTTGCATGAAACCCTGAAACCATTAGAAGAAAACATAGGCAGTACCCTACAAGATATAGGTGCAGGAAGGGACTTTCTAAATTGTACATCAGTTGCTCAAAATTGAGAAATGGGACTTAATTCTCTAATAAATAAAATACTTAAAAAATTAAAAGCAGCTGGAGAGATGGCTCAGTGGTTAGGAGCACTGGCTGCTCTTGCAGAGGACGTGGGTTTTAATCCCAGCTCCCATATAGCAATTAACAACTATCTGTAACTCCAGTGCCAGGGGGTCTAATACCCTCTTCTGAACTCTGTGGGCAGTTACATACAAGCAGGTAATACACTCATACACATAAAATAAAAATAGTAAATAATTTTTTTAAAAAATTCTCAACTCAGAAATAAGGAAACAAAATAAAAACTAAGCCAATTAAAAATTGAGAACATATCTGAATAGCCACTTAATCACAAGATCTATGCATAAAATAAGAATATGGAAAAATTTCAGCATTGTTTGTTATCAGTGAAATACACAATTGTTTATAGACATGCATTTATCAGAATATCTAAAATTTACAAAACTGGCCATACTGAATGTTGAGGAGAAATGTACAATTTCAGGGCCTCTCCACAGACGGCAGATGTGAAATGTAGACACTTTGGAAAATGACTGGGTTTGCTGGAGTCTTACAAAGTTAGACAGACTTTTGGCATATGTCCCCGCAATGTCCATCTTTGATGTTTAATCGAGTTAATGAAATTTTTTCTTTGCTCAGAAACCTACCCATGAATGTTTATATAAGTTCCATTTGTGATAGTTCAGAACATAAAATAGCAGAAATTTTTGACAGCAGATTAATTGATTGCTCAAATTATGATACATTCATACAATGAGATGCTCCTGATGTCTAGGACATGCATGACCTTCAAAATAATCACTTTGTGAAAACAGCCAAACAGAAAGTACTTGCTGTGTTCTATATATGTGCTTATGTGTGTGAATTTCTAGAGAATGCATGCTAACTTTTCAAAGAAGTTCAGGAAGGAACCAGTGAGAACCTATAAGAAGGACATTTTTTCAAAGTCCATGATGGTAGGGATGGTTTCTCAATGCCTAATATGCTCTGTGTTAATTTAACATACATAGCTTATCATTTACAACTTTGATATATACAAAGTGACCATGTAAGGACAGCAAGAGGAAGGGAGAGAGTCAAACACCAAGCATGTTATATGTTTCTTGTATTGGGAAGATTTTAATACTCTGTATGTAGGTAGGTAAAATTTTACAGAAACTTTCCTGGTAGGAAATTTATATTTGTGTGTACATATTGAAACATCTTCCTCAGTAAAATTCACTAGCCCCCATATAATAAAGGCTGATCCTCATTATAAAACATCCAAACACCAGATTAGTTCTACTTAGTAAAACATCACAGAATTGAAAAATACAAGAATGCTAAAAATGACCACTTTAGCTACCCAGAAAAATGGCTGTCACCTTCTACTAGTCAATTTGACACTGGGTTATCTACTCGGTTTCCTGTGAAGAAGTCATGGGCTGATAATTCCCATCAATATGGGGTTACTAAAGTTCAGAAAGGAATAGTCTTCTGTCTTTTCTCCTAGTTGAAGTAAGAAAAAGGCAAAGGGTTCAGGGAATCTTTCAAGGGCGACCTACTTAAAAAAAAGCTGTATCAGTAGTTCTGGATGAAAAACATATATCAGTAAGCCCTCAGATGATCTCCATGGTTCCCTTAAGAAAGAAACTAGCGATCTCTGTCTGGTATTCCTTCGAAGCAGGATTTAATGCCTACATGCTCTGTGTGTAGCTGCTTCTCTTTACTTTCTGTTGCTCTTCTTTTCCCATCATTGGGAGTGTGAATCATTTCAACTTTCTGTCTCCTTGACAACAGGGAGTTAATTGTATTTTTCATCACAGTGGTGCAAATACTCTTTTTATCATACTATCTTCTCTAATGCTTGCCTGGGTTGCCTGGTTTTTTTTTTTATTTGTTTGTTTGTTTGTTTTTTTTACCCGATTCATTGAGACAATTTAGTAATATTTTAAAAGACAAGCATTTTACTTTCTTTTAACTGAATTTTAGTAAAACTCATACATATATTGATCATATTTAAACCAATCCCCTATCTACACCCCTCTTATAGCTCTCCACTGAATTCCATGCACTCTGTCATTTATATTAAGAGCTATCAGTCAGTTTGTATCCCCAAATGTCCTTTGATGTGTATCCATCCACTGGAGTGTGGTTAAACTATGACATGCCATGTCCTTAGAGAAACTAACTCTCCCTCCTAGTAGTTACTCGTTGTCAATAGCTCCTCTGCTAAGGTTGGGGCTTCTTACCCACTCCTTCACTTTTGTACTGGGTTTTTGCCTGGCTTGAGGTTACGTGGGTCTTGTGCATGCTGTCACTATTGCTGTAAGTTCATATGACAACTTCCCTGCTGTCTGGAAAACCTTTTTTCTCTGTGGTCAGCTACCACCTCTGGCTCTTATAATCTTTATGTCCCCCTTCCACAACAGTCCCTGAGCCTTGGGTGGCAGAGGTTTCATATAGGTGTCCTTTTCAGGGATAAGTTCTCTGCAGTCTCATATCCTCTGCACTTTGGTTAGCTGTGACTTTGTGGGTCATTCACCATCTGTTCCCTGAGGAAGCTTCGCTGGTGAGAGTTAATGTTGCATTAACATTCTTTCCATTGCCTGTTCCATTATGTTCCCTGGGGCTTAGGTGTGGAGGTTGCATTGGAGAAGTGTCACTTAGGGCTGGGCACCTCATAGACACATATTCTCTGTGTTTGACCAGTTGTAAAACTTTGTAATGGTCTCCATCTGTTTCAAAAAGTGCTTTTTTGATGAGTGGTGAGAATTTAGATGGGAACTTCTCACCACTCATCAAAGAAGGCGAGTATTTGTCTTTAGCACTGGTGGTTGTCTTGTTTTGTTTTGTTTTTTCCATTAGCAATTCCCACAGTAGGAAAATACTTCATTACTTATAGAACTGAAATTACTTTTGGGTAATTTATTTTAAAGACAAATAAAGCACATTTGTGGATTAATTCTGTTTGGAAGCTGTCATATATTGACACACCCATTAGGGAAACCTTACTCCACATGCAACCTCTCTAAAGTTAGAAGCTCACAAGCTTTCCTTATTAGCATATAAACCAAGTCCTATGAGACCTCAACACCTCGTCATTTTAGCATTTCCCTAGACATGTGATCATTGGTAACTGTATCCACTGAACAGAAAGAGGAATTTTCAAAACTTGGTCACATCCTCTTTTCTGCAGTCTTTACCCATGAATTAAGGCTTTTCTTTGCCCATTATCATCAGGACTAATACAGAAGTATAATCATGGATAGACAGTGATAAAGCTGAATTCACTTTAAGACATTGCTAGATTTAAAAACAAAAGAGCTAACATGTTGAGTCTAGCTATACTGTAAGTATTGTAAGTTGAGAGACAACCCATTAACTCACCGGGATACAGAACTTGGTCTCTCACAATTCCTCTCAAACCTTTCCATAACAATTAAACTCTAAAAATAAACCGTGCAGTTAGAAGGTATGTCTATCAATGGACATCTATTATTTTCTTCTTATAACAAATGGAACAACATGACAGAGCAGAGGCAAAGATATATCCTATAGACTCTTAAGGCACGAAGGGCAAAAGGTCAGAGCTCACACAGCATGGCAACTACTTTGCAGATGCTCAAATCTTTATAGCTGAAATAACAAACCCCAGTGAATGTTGAAGCTGAAAGCACCCAAATGTCTGCCATGGCAGTTGAAGCTGAAAGCACCCAAATGTCTGCCATGGCAGCTGGGATGCATCTCCATGGATATAGCCAGCAACAAACCATCGAACATCCCAGTGATTATGGAGAGTGAAGGCTTCAGCCAAAGAGTGGTCCACCCCAGAGCAATCCAGGTACTCATTTGGAAGCAAGCCCAAGAGCCAGGACCTAACAAAGCTTTCACTAGCGCAATGGTGAGATGCAGCCTTAGAACTAAAATGAAGACTTGAAGACTTGGTGACAGGTGAATGTGCTGCATTCTACATCATTCTGAAGCAGGCTGGTCCCAGAGAAATACTGACTCAAAAACGGGCGTGACCACAGAGGTTTAGAGCCATGGACTTAGGCCTCTGTGGACAAAGCAAAGGACATTACCACAGTCCTTCATCTGTTTTTAGCACGAAGATTTAACTCACACATTTCTGTGAGACTATCAAGTGATCTAGTTCATTGATCATTAAAAATTAAAGAGAAATGTTCCAATCTTTTCATTAATCATGTCAGCTTCAGTTGATATATGCTTTTCCTACAATGCATTCATATCTTGGTTGGTTTCTTTAAAGGTTTCACTGGCCTCTTCAGACATCTTCTTAACAGAAACATGTGAAATCTTCCTTTCATTTGGCAATGCATGATACAAACACTCTGTTCCATAACTGTTACTTTTATCAAATGACAGCCAGCTCATGGCTATGAAAGTGGGGCAAAAGTTTAAGAGAGTTTATTATAATATTAACTGTATTTCTTAAGTATAATTTACCAATCCTGTTTTCCCATTTTTCTTCAGGCTGAATTTGAGATGAGGACAATTCAAGTTTCTTTCTTTTCAATTCCGAAAAAGTCTTTCTTTTGAAATTAATTTGTATTAAGCACAACTTTTTCTACCCTAAATGTTCATACGCTGAGCCTAAACTTTGAGAAATGGAGTTAGGATGTTTCTCAGTTTTCCCTCTCTATTGACTCAGCTGAATCTCCTAACTAAGCTGATCTAAAGCTGCAGAAGATGATGCAACACTGGTGTTTACACACCAGGATTTCACTGAACATCTGTGACAACACATAGCACTCCTGTATAAGCTGCAAGTTTGGAGGTCTTTGATAATATATTTTGCAACCCTGTAGACACAAAAACTGCTGTGACAGTAACAAACGTGAGGAATAATCTTTGAGTAGCTTTTACCTCTTCAGGCTTTTTCTGACTTATTGTTTCAGGACCAGAGTTTTCCAACCTCATCATTTGATATTCTGTTTCCAAAGCCCAGCCATAAGAGCACCTTCAGCAAATTTACTGGAGAAAGCATTACATTTTTGTAAGTAATGTAGAAAGCTAGATCTATTATCATGTGGACAGAGGACGTAGGCCAAAGATTTGCATTTTACTTATCCTCCAAAATGATTTTTTTTCACTTGGAAGTTTGAAAAACATTAATAAATATTTTTTCATTTATTTTCTCCTCTTTTTCTTATATGTTATTTTTATGTGGTCAAGGACTGAAAACAGCCAAATTCTTCATCTGCATACGTACACATACTGCTGAAATGTCTTTACAGCTCCTCCCATCAACAGATGACAGTGATTCCCCTCTTGAGTCAGACTCACCTTTGTTTGGAAGTGGCCACACTTTTAATTCAAACCCAGGCCTTCCAGGAACTTGAGTACTGCTGCTTCACCCACTCCACTCTCCTGAATCCCACAACTACCTGCAAGAGGACAGATTCTTAAGTGGCTCTGGTCAGTAAATGATTCTCCCTCTTTTGTAAGTAGTCAGAATATCTACTATAGAAGGCTAGCCATGCCAAATGTTTAGAGGGTTTGGGGGGCTCCAGCGGCCCACACATAGATGATGGAAATGTGAAGTGTGGCCACTTTGGAAAGAAGAGGCAAGAGGACATTTTCTGAAATAAGGAGAAACTCTCTGGATCGGTCTGACCTGTGTGCTCATTCTTCCAGAACAGAAGATTCTGCATCAGAACTCAGTAATCCAGTGCCCCAACCCCAGAAAGCAGGGACCCCCCAGCTTGCTGCAGTTTAGGGCACATACAAATGCCACTCTCTCTGCCTTAGGCAGCTTTCCTCAGCTTTGACTCGGTACGGATCTAGGCTGTCAAAGATTTTTGCTACTTGTCAACGAGTAATAATGTTGCTTTGCCGTACTTGTTTTAAAAGTGTTCTGCCTCTCTGAATTAAACCTAAGCTCCCTCATCTCCTGACTGCTGCCATAATGGTGTAAGGAGGTCGCACACAGCTGGGATGGCTTTGAGCATCTGAAGTCAAGAAACATTGCACTGTAAGCAGAAGAACAAACTCAGAGTCCTGAAGAATCAGCGTGAAAAGACTTCAAGGTCACAATTGTTTCTACTGTGGATTCCTATGACCAGCCACCTAATCAATCAACCATCAATGCCAAAGTGAACCTAACTGTGACAGAGCCACCAAACTGACTGAGACCCATACACAATAATAAGAAACTCAATATTAATTGGGTTGTTATAAAGTAGTAACTAACTAATACACTTCACATATCAATAAACAAGCATATGACAGTATAGTTGCTTTACTAAAGTCTTCATAATCAAATTTTCTATTTTTCCATTAACTTAGATATACATTATTTGCTTTCAAATTTTGAAATTCCTCTCTGCCACTTCCTCAGCTTATAATTTTTCTTTTCTCATTGTATTATCATGACTATTGTAATACAAATATAAGTATAATCTGTTTTAAAGTTCACTTAAAATTTTAATGCAGGTATGATTTCTCAAAATAATTTCATGAAGAGGGCCGGGCATGGTGGCGCACGCCTTTAATCCCAGCACTCAGGAGGCAGAGGTAGGCAGATCTCTGTGAGTTCAAGGCCAGCCTGGTCTACATAGTGAGTTCCAGGACAGCTGGGGCTACAGGGAGACCCTGTCTCAAAAAGACCAAAATAATAATAGTAATAATAATAATAATACAACAGGAAATTTCATGAAGCTAACAGCCTAGGTCCAATACATTTCAGCCCTCATCACTGTTTAACTAAAGTTTCCCTGTCATAATTCTCAGCACATTGTTAATATTAGTCTACATAATACAAGGAAATGTATTTGTGTTAGCTTCATATTTCATTGGAAGAAATACAATGACCAAATATATTTGAATGCGTAAGGTAATGCAGGTAGATGCACAGAAGGAGAAATGGCAGTGAAATTTCCTGTTGTCGGAGGGTTTGTCTCTAGTCTGCACCTTGCCCTCAGGCACTCAGGTAATTCTGTGAAGATAACTCCAAATCTGTCTCTACAATCATGGCTTCCCTTTGAAGCACCACATACCATACCAAGGGCCCATTACATACTTATAATGCACCTGTAAACATAAACATGCTGCAATATAAAGAAAATTCATAGTTATGTTTGGGCTTTGTAAAGTTTTAGATCTACATTTTCAAAGGATTGTTAAGCTTTATGAAGATCACATTATGGCTCAAAATGTTTTTCTTCAAATAAAGTATTTATGTATTTTCCCAAATGTTGTAACTCTAAATGTTAAATCTTTGTAAACCAAATCAAGCAATCTGACAGCTAGAGAATGCTTGAGGATTATTTTGATAATTGAATTATCATATAAATACATTTAATTAAGCGGAGCTAAATTTGACAATAGATTACTCCAATATTTTTATTCACAAACTCTGCCTAACAACATAGGCATTTAATCTGTTTACATAATATAATCAATGTACAGAATGTCTGATGACCAAAGATATTTTAGGTTTATAATACTTGTTTCAATTTTTCTTTTAATTGACCTTTCTATTGAAAATCCAATATTTCTGATTCCACATTTCCTTACAAGATTTACACTCATTTTAATAACCAAGACCACTGATATGTTCAAAAACTAATTCTTCATTGTCTGCACTAAACTTATGATAAGATATTTTTGTATTTTTATTAGTTGCATTTTTAAATTTTAAAATACAATACACACTCATGATGCCTTTATACATATCATATATTTGTAAACATATGCCAAGTTAATAAAAAACACACACTGTGTTTTCCAAACATATGCATTCTGGTTTTATAATGGTGATATAAGTGAGCAGTAATTACTAGTAAATGATAATAGCAGCAAAACCAGAAAGAGAGGGAGTTGGCAGATGGGAAAGTTTCAGTTACTAATTCCAAGTTGGGAGAATGATGACACAGGAAAGAATATGCTCACGTCTTCTATGACCATTTTGTTTTCGTAGTTTATGTGAAATACTTCATAGCGGCAGGAGATGATTTTTAGGTAAACTGGAGACACTCTCCACAGATAATTATCAATCACCAAGGAGATAAAACCTTCCTTTCAAAGCTTGCTATCAGTGACAGGAAGGAAAGATCAGTACAAGAAAAGCAGTGGTTCTAAGACTAAGTGGTTCTAAGACTAAGTGGTTCTAAGACTAAGTGGTTCTAAGACTTGGCTAAGATGTGTGTAAGAGATGATTGAGCACTGAGTGCCAGTTAAATCAAATTACAGATTATCTGAAAATGTCAATTGTCAAAATAGAACCTAAGCTTTGAGCATTCTACTAACAACAAGACGGCAAGAAAAGATGTGCTGCATTTCTAATTTTGTAGATTAAGATAAGATACAGAAATGGATAGATATTAGTGATAATAAAAAGGATATCTTTATACTGTGTCTGTGAATACACATTTCAAAACCACTTTCAGGTAGTGTGATGTTCATTTTAAAATGTCTGCCAATATTTGGAGTTGATAAGGAATTCCTAAAGGTGATTGGTGGAGTGAAACATGGTGAAACTTGTGTTCAGCAGAAATCAACACTAACAGACACAATTGCATTTTACTCATGAAATGGAATAAAGAAGCCAACAAGCATGGTGGCCTTAGCACTATCAGAGTAGCCTGCTGTGTCTAGAGTCCTTGCACCTGTTTGGTCCATGGAGGCCCCATCATTAGATTCATCTGTAAAGTCTGTCAGTACTGACAGCAGAATATTGTGCTAATCTTTGTGCACTTTCTCTGTAAGGTGTCATGTGAAATACCTGCAGCCCAGAGTAGAACTGTCACATAATTCAGTGTGTGACTATTTGTGTTCATTTATTAACACTTTATTCCCTCATAACTTGTCACCTGGTTGGAAAGAAGGGAGTCCATAATTCCCAAGAAGCTACAGTCCCTGAGGAATATCAATATTTAAGTAAAGAACTGGACATGTGCTAAATGATTAAATTCTAGGGCCAAATATAGATGAAAATCAAAACAGTAAGATTGTTCTTAGCTCTGTTCACATAAAAGTCTTACCAATTGATCAGTGACAATGGTTATTTATTTAACAAAAGAAACAAAGTGAATAAAACCAAGCAATCAATATCAGCTGCTGCCTATGTGCACAGATGACTTTGCTCTATGGCTGTTCATATACCTTCATATATTATTAAATAAATGCTCACTATCTTTTGGATGAAATAAAGCTATAGATGGCAACAAGAAGTATGTGTGCTCCTACTGTGTGCTGAGGAGCATGCAGGAAGATGTAGTCCTAAGGTCATGCAAACTAACAAAAAGTATGCACCATAGAAGCAAGGTGAAACCAGCCACAATCTTCTGAGCCAAGTGTAACAAACAGATCATGTCCTGCTCTGCTGCACCAGACTAGAGAATCAAAGACGTTTCCATGGTGATGCCTTGTGAATGGATAAATAAATGTTTTCAGTCAGAAGGGGGAGGAAAGGCACCCCAAGTAAATGCAATAGCATAGCTTTAGAATGTGCTCTGGGTTTCGGAGATGATGGGAAGTTCAAAGTCTCTATCAGGAGGAAAGAAAACAGTGAAAAGCAGGAAGTGAAACTGCAAACAATGTGTGAGAGTCAGAACACAAGGCTTTGTTCACCAAAGAAATGAAAGGAAACAACGAAAACATGAGTAAATCCATCCTATATGAAGAGAATGCGGTTTCCATATACAATAGAGTGTTTAGGTCATACAATATAGGAAAGTTTGCCATTCGTTTTTAACACACATAGTTTGGTGAGGGTGATGCGGGCATTATGCTAAGTGAAATCAGTCAGACACACAAGGATAAGTGTTACATGTTTTCATATTAAATGCCAAAAATCTTAAATCCTGACTTTGAAAGAGTAAGCAGAACTACCCAGACACCTGGCTGCATGAAGTTAACTTTGGGTTCCATGCTAAGACTGCTTTCACAGGCACAAAAAACTCTCCAAATTTAGGAATAGTTTCTCACATAGCCAATGACTCAAGATTTTAATGTGCTATTGTAGTTATATTTTACAAGGGAAAGGGTAACAAGAGGGTAAAATTTTAATAGGGGATGATGTATTATTAGCCCTGGATCTATTTTAAGGATACAGGTAAAAATGAACATGGCTTTTTCATGGATTAAGTAAAGCCCTGTTACGCATGCTCACTCTGAGCCCTGTAGCAAAACCTTTCAGGAGAATTTATAATGCAGACTCCTGTGCCATGCCGTTGACATCTCTGCCATGTCACAGAATCCTTAAGTCTGTGTAAGCATAAAATCTACGTGAAACACCAACACGTAAGTAACTGTCACATGCTATAAGACATAAAATATGCACCTGCTGCCAACTACTTTAGCCCTATACCTTTCCTCAGCTTACTCTGGATTTTCATCTAATTACAGCGGTTCACAGACCAGCACATTTTTAAAGCCAGGGGTCATGCCTCTTATATTTTATTGGCTTTGTGGACCAATCAATTATTACTCTTGGTTATTTGCTCACTTAATCATTTCCATTGTTTTTAATTAAGAACATGGCAGAAGTTTCAGTGTAAAGAGGAAGGTCTGCTATTAGATTTATTGGTTAAAGTGATGCATAGCTGTTAAAAACATGTTCTTGTATACATCAATAATTTTTCATAAAAACAAAAGTATTCTAAAATATAAGCTGTAGTGAGCAGATTCAAATCATTTGGACAAATTATATAGAATAAGCCATCACATCTGATGTATTACAGGATAGTTGTCACATAAAAGTTAGGAGTCCTTTATTTTCGTCACCTACCATAGATAATCACTAAAAACATATGGCATAAGAAATTACTAAAGTAATACTTAAATTTTAACTCTATTAAAAATATTATCATGTTTAATATTCTATCAGCTTAGTCATCTATGACAAAAGTCAATGAAAAATATTGACAGAAATTGATTTATAAATTCAATATGTCTCAAAAGTGATGTGTAACAAATTACGAATTCTACAAAGCCATTTTGCTATGAAAAATAATGACCATGCCTCTACACAGTGGAGACCGAAACACTTCGCTGTCATACTGGCATCTCGGATCTGGGTTGTGTTATTATACAAGAGGTGATGAATTATGAAAGGTTTTATAATTCCTCCCATATTTCATATGTGTAAACACATTGTAATAAATACCTTAATTGAAAAAGTCTCATATCCCAATGAGTTGGGTTTAAGTGCCAGAAACATTTTCACAGTATTCCTTCTATAGACATTGTAAAAGGCACAGGTAAAAGTAAAAAAGGTATTTCAGAGATAATATGTGGTGCTTAGACAGAAAAGCCAATTATGTTTCCCTCCACACATTAGCTGGCTCTCATACAGTGTCTTGCCCAGAGCATCAAAGAAAACTGCACCGATTTCCCATAAGAAAAGTGCCAGGAAAGTCAACCGAATATCTTCAGAAATGGAGTTATGAAGAAAGTACAGCTCGGAGGGTTTAGCTTTTATAATTTGTATTAATTTTAAACATTCCTGCTTAGATCAAATTGTAAGAAAAATAAAAATAAAATTCAGGGCAAGGGGCAGGGTTTTGTGGGAAGAAGTTGGTCAAAATATACTAATTTTCAGTTAGGGAGTGAGAGAAAGCGGGGGTGGGAAGGAAGGAAGGAAGGAAGGAAGGAAGGAAGGAAGGAAGGAAGGAAGGAAGGGACTGTTGGGGTCATCCTAGGTGTCAGTGGGACATGGGGGCAGTCATTGAGGAACAGAAGGAATCACATAACTAATAGACCACATATTTGGAACCAAGACTCCATTGAACCACACCTTCCACATCGAGACTATGGCAACAGCCTCCTTAGTCTTTTCTAAGTAGTAAGGTCACTGAATTAGGTGCAACCTGGCCTAGTATTCTAAAATTTATATCTAGCCATTGTTTTAACAAAATTGTTCTCTGCCTGAATCCAGTTTTCCCATTTCTCCTCAGTGCCACCTAGATCAGCTCTCCTCTGGAAAGTTTTGTCTCTCATTCATTTGATGTATTAGCCTCTCTTTTAAGCTCCATTTTCTCCAGAATAGTCTCTGTATTTTGACCAGCTATGGATCTCTTTAATAGTCTTCATCTATTGCAAAGAGAAGCTTCTTAGAGAATGGGTGTGAGCTGCACTTATCAGGGTGGACTGGTGCACAAGCTGTGCAACTCCAGCTTGGTCTGGAAGTGTGGTTGATGATATGGTAGGCAGGCAAGTTTCTTGGGACCAACTAAACTTTTATTCACTTGTGTGTGAGGATGGGGTGTCTGTGTGCATGTGTGTGTGTGTGTGTGTGTGTGTGTGTGTGTGTGTGTCCATGCAAGCACACACACCACAGCACAAGTGTGGAGGGTGGAGGTCAGAAGAAAGTTTGCTGGAGCCAGTTCTCTACCATGTGGGTCCCAGGGAGTGAACTCAGGTTGTCAGGTGTCAGGCACTGAGCCATCTTGCTGACCTGTGCTTCCTTTTATTAAGTCCCAGAGAATACTTATATCATCCCTCGTAATTCATTCCCTGGTCTGAGTGCTGAGTCCTCTGAAACTGTATTTCCTTCCCATGTGACAACATGTGGATGCTTTCTAGATAGTTATCTCCAAATAGTGTGTGTGTGTGTGTGTGTGTGTGTGAGTGTGTTCATTGTTTAACTCTCTTGTTTGAACAACAGCTTCATGACGGCAGAGTCTGTGTCCACCATGTTGACGAGTATCTACAACCAACACTTCAGTGAGTGAAAGAGAACTGAGGACTTCCAGTGCACGCACACACACACACACACTACCAACACTAATTTTCAAAGGCAGAGTCTAGCCTCAGAACTTTTTCTGCTCTGTACACCATTTTTCACATCTCTCTCAAAAGACTCTTCAACTCTATCCATAGACATGCAATACTTGTGATCCATACAACTCCAGTGGTCTCTCTGTGTATAAAAAGTTTTCAGTTGAGTGGCAATAAAGCCACTGCTAAAGTAAAAGTTCACTCTCTTATTTATTGGAATAATAAACGTTTTTAATAGAAATACTGAAAAATCCACAATCCTGAGATTCCCTTTGAGGCCTTAATAGTAAGTATCCCATGAAGTCAAGACAGGAGGAAACTGTCAAGTAGCTTCATTCACTAAACATGATTTTGTGAATTGAGCCCTATAGTCCATAGTCCCATTGGCCTGAAACAAAAAGGGTCAAAATAGAACTCAGTGAAGGAAAAAAATTCGTTTGTTTTCACTGGCAGGATAGTTGACAGTCTCGATATGGAACTGAAAGGTGTTTGTCATTTTTATCTGAATGTAATTCTGGAGGTTGCTTCAAGGTGTTTGATATGTGGAATTACTATTGTATCACATAAACAGTGATCCAAATCCTGTGTAGTTTAGGTAAATCACGCCATTTGCAGTATATGGGGAAAGGATCAGGCTCAATAGCTTGCTGGTGAATTAGATTTCAAAATTCAGGAAAACTTAACATAGTTTCTGGCACAGAAGTCATTTATAACCCTGTTTATTGCTGCTGCTTTACATGTAGCTGAAGGGGGATGAGGGACCTGCCGAGCCATGTGACTTTGTCCTCACCCTCTCCTGCCTTCACCAACAGGACACAGCGCGAGAGCTGAGGCACTGATTTCAGATGCCCATTCTGTTCCTAAGAGCAGATTCTCTCTTCTGTCCACTGAACCACACTCTGAGAGACTTTAGGGGTACAGTATACTAAATACAGAAAAAGGGAGAGAGAAGAAAAATAATTATTAACCAACTGTATTTACAAGTGCTGGAGAAATTATAAAAATGAATAATTTTTAAAACTAGGGGCTCAAACTATGAAGTATGTGTACCAGTACCAAAACACATGGAAGAAAACACAGAGAGCTGGGCCCTTCACCTATTTAAAATTTATTAAGAGGGCTGGAGAGGGAAGTCACTGGGGGAGTAGATGCCTAGCATTCATGAGGACACAAGGTTAATCTCCAGGGCTTCAAACAAGCAAATGAAACAGAATGAAATAAAAACAGAAAATGCAAATGTCATTGACTACCTTTTGTGTACTGTGGATGGTGATGGGCATTGGAATACAGGGATTCCATAAAGAGTTGTAATCCATCTTTGTGAGATTGGGATTGAAATATAAGAACAAATAGGTAAATAAAATACCCGAAATCAAATGCATCATGAAGCACAGTTATTAATTGAAATGAACGCTATTGGATGAAATAAAAAGGCTACAGTTGTCACATAAAGCATATGGACCCAGGGACTTGTGTAACACCTGCATTTGGGAGTGTAGCAGGTGTTGAAGACAGGAGCCAATAATCTCTTTACCTATAAGCAACATGGAGTGAGAGGATGAACTAATGAGAAGAAATATTCTTTTAAAAATATTATATTTTATTAATTCATTAAGAATTCCATGCAATACATTTTGATAAATTCATGCCTTACTCCTCCATGTAACTCCTCCAAGATCCACCCCAAGCTCCCAAGTCCCCACAACTTTATGCCCTTTTTTAAAAATAATAACAATTCAATTTGTTCAATTTGTTCTTCCAATATACTTACAAATATGGGGCCATCCATTGAGAATGGTTGACCTACCCAGGATCACACCCTTAAAGAAAACCGACTCTTCCTCCCCTAGAAACCATCAATTGTCCATAGCACCTCAGTTAGGGTGGGGGCTCATGAACTTCCCCCTTCCAGAGCGTAAATATTCTTAAAAGTCATAAAAGATCACAGTAGACTAAGTGAGCTGTAATAGTGTTGCTAGGAAGAGAGAAATATATTTTTAATTTTAATCTATATTTTCATAATTTTGTATTTTTATAATTATTAATTATATTAATAATTTAATATATTTTAAGTTGCTCAGTCACCCACTCTAGCAGCAAACAACACTACACCAAGGTGATGTTTTAACTATTAACGGAAAGAAGGGTGGTGGTTAACACTAATTGCTAGCTTCACGGGATTTACAATCATGTAGGACACAATCATGTTATGAGGGAATATCTAGATTAGGTTTACTGAGATGGGAAGACCTGCCTTAACTGTGGGCGGCATCATTCCATGACCTGGGTTCCTGGGCTGAATAAAAGGGAGAAGTCAGCGGAGCACCAGTGTTCACACTCTGCACTTCCTGATTGTAGATGAAATGTGACCAGCTACCTCAAGATCCTGCTACCAAGATCTGTTTGCTATAATGGATGGTACCCTGGAACTGCAAGCCAAAATAAACATTCTCTTCCATAAGTTATCTTTGTCAGGATATTTTATAGTAACAACAGGAAAAGAACCTAATCCAAGGAGTCAACTATCAGGACCAAGATACTTGGGCTCTACTCCCAACATGACCACTAAGTAGCTATGTGAATTTACACAAATAATCTGTGCTTATTTCAGTTGATACTGACACAGTTGCAAACTCCACAGTAAAGGTAACTGTCTCTGCTCTGGAGTAAACAGTATTGCAACACTACATTCCAAGTGAAAATTTGCAATATTATGTGTTCTTTCCTTTCAGAGAGAAAATTAAGTAGCTTCACTTTGCAATGGGTCCAACTAGCTAGGCTTACAGTATCTCTACATGATTCTTTGGCTGTAAAAACCCCTGAGAGACTCATCTCCACTGAGCAGTAGAGAAGAGAGAACTGACTTGGAACTGAGCAACAACTCCCATTAAATGAAGGTCAACAGCAACTACAGACTGTAATGAAAGGGTGCGTTTTGGATAATGTGATATACTTGCAGACTGAGTGTAACTAGAATTTTCTCATGGCAGGCTTAAAAATGCGCTAAATTATGCAATTCACATTAACTCTATGACTTTAGTAGCAAATTAGCAATGGTAAAGATTTGCTTTCTAAATACCCATGTGTGACTCCTTGGGGGTTTTCATTTTTTTAAATTGAAAATGGATATAAGCAAAATTTCTCCAGGCTGCCGGAAGAGGTGCATAACCAGAACGCAATTAAACAAAAGAATGGTAATTCTCTTATTGGTTACTCATTGTATTTTTATGCGTGTGTGTACATGTGTGGGGGGGAGTATGGTGTGTGTGTGTGTGTATGTGAGAGAGACAGACAGACAGACAAGGGTAGGCAGAGAGAAGAGAGAGAGAGAGAGAGAGAGAGAGAGAGAGAGAGAGAGAGGCTATAAAATAATGGTTTACAATGTCCTGTGCTTTGAACTCCCATAATGAGACCTTTCATGCTTTCCTGTCACTGTAGAAATTTTCTCATTAAAGCTCTGGGGTCAGGAGCTAGAAAATATAATAAATATTTGGATTCTGACCAGAGATAGTTTCAGTTTTCTCCTGCTAGTATGCTTAAGATAGTAGTATTTCCTAGAAAGTCACTCATGACAGGCCCTTCTATCTGGAGCAAGTGAAGTGAAAGTTGGGACCTCTTGAGCCAAGAAGAACAGTGTGTCACACCTGGTCATGACCATATGCAGTTTTGGATTTTAGTCAATAAAAAAGATGGAATGTGTGGGTTTAGCTCTGCTTGCAATGGGTACTTCTCTAAAATAACACTTAAAGTTGTAGAGTTTTTAAAATACAAACTTTACAAAGACAAAGAGAATGGTAAAGGGGACAGGAATGTATCAGAGTAGAGTCTCAGCAGGCTGGACTGTGAAGAAAAGCACGTAAGGCTTATCAAAATAGAGCATCTTCTCATAAGTCGGATTTCATATGCCTGAAACAACCTTGTAACTGATGCATTTAGAATGGGATTGTTTCCGGAAGAATGCTAAAGTAATCATGAACATACAATGAGATGGAAATGCCACAATTACATTGGCAGGCAGGAGCAACATTTGATGAAATTGTTGTAGATCCTCACTGTGGGTGGTACTTAGACAGATCTATCCGTGTGTGAAATATCAAAGACTTGCAGAGCAAAAAACAATTTTGCAGTGTGTTTCTCAAAATTGTCATAACTGATATGTAGTCTGTTCACAGAACTAGAAACTCAGGGTTGAAAATATGGAACAGGATGCTCTGTCATATTAGTTATTGGATAAATGCAAATCACTTAAACAACTTGATCACATCTAATTGGCAATGATTTTAATCTATGAATGTATCAAGAGCCACTTTTCCATCATTCTAACAATATAAAGTTAGATGCCCTGAGTTTAATCTTGGATGTTCTATATCCAAAACTGGATGTTCTATACTAAACTCAATCTCTTGGTAATCACAAACAGTCCCTTGAGACCTTTCAAAGTTTGATGCTTTTTCATCATGGAAATTTACGTTAATTACTTTCAAGTTGTTCAGTTAGTGTATATCCAACGGTCACATTTTACCTTTTGGGGGTTTTGCTCAGTTCACTCTCAAGACTCAAATTTATACTCTCTTGCTGACTCACTATGTCACTTCCTCTCGCCCCTAAACTCCAGGTGCTGTTTTCAGTGATCTGAGAACACCCACCTGAGTGTCTATTACACACCAGTAAATTTAACATACCCAAAGGTGACTCTTCATCTCCTTCCAAATAACTGGCATCAGTCTTTCCCAGCACAGTCAACTCTATATCTACCTAGCGGCATCCAAGAAAGGCAGAATGTTACCCCTGCTAGCAGGATACAGTCAAGAGTGTGGTGTTGGGGCATTGCTCCTCCATACCCCACTCCATCTGACCGTTATCCATCAAAATGCACTGCTACTTTGAGTTGCTTATCTTCAATATTGGCAACACCTGCCCTACTCCTATGTGATCAGTTACCACATCTTCACAACTCCTCCATCCCATAAATTTACAAAGATAAAGAACTAGAGGACCTTGAAAGTAATCTCCCCATCTAAATTTCAGGAACTCTAGGTCTACATTGCATCATATACTGCCATAAAAATCCTCTCATGGATTTTTCTTAATTCTAAATTAAATTACATCTTATTTTCTGACATTTTGACAAAAATGATTTAATCAATACTATTAAAATGTGTTGATTACTTAACATAGTAATTGTCTAAAAACTGGTTAAGGTCATATTCAATAAAAAAAACCTTTGTATTTCAAAGGTTACAAAAATCGCTCTGATTATGAAAATGAATTACTTTCTATAATTCTGTTTTACTTTGTTTTTAATGACAGAAATTTTGACCTGATTCTGAAGAACTGTGGTCCTCACAGAAATCATCAGGATGACTTGACACTTATCCATATGCACAGTAGAATTGTCTAAGGGAAGGACATTGAGCAATGTTACAAGGACCAACCCTGCATACGACATCTATGACATGTGTAAATTTTTCCTGCATAATAATATTATCATTTTACTTGCAAAACACAGGTTACAGAATATCTAATGATTAACTGAACTTGACCAGAATATTATATAGTCCTACATAAATCAGTAGCTCTTTCAACCACAGATAATTTCTTAGAAACAAAATGCTGTGCATAGTGGATCAGGTATAGTTTTTCTTTCTGTAGAGAAGGGAGTATTGAGAGGAAGAACTAACACTAACAGCCTTTAGAAAAGTCATATGGCAATCTACTGCAGAAACTTGTTTATATATAGATATATAAAGATGTTTCTCTCTCCATATG
>NW_008356845.1:1524663-1532031 GCF_000622305.1 Nannospalax galili
TCCCTACCAGACATCACAAACTAGCAAAGAAAAAGTTCAATGGCAGGAAGACTCTCTAATTGAAGCTGTTGACCAAGAAGTCCCATATACCCTTATGATGATTTGAATTAGAATGTCCCCCATAGGCTCCAAGTATTTGGACATTTTTTTGTCTTCAGTTGGTGGCTCTGTTTTCAGGGGTTTTAGGAGGTGCAGACTTGCTGGAGGAGGCATGTCACTGGGGGTGGGCTTTGAGAGTTCTTAAGCCCTGACAGTATTCTAGTCTTTCTCCTGTCTCCTGTACCTGTGCGAAGATGTGATCATTCAGCTTTCTACTCCCACCATCTCCTGCCACCATACCTCCCCCAACCATTTTGGACTCTAATCCTTCTGGAATTACAGCCAAATAAACTCTTCCTTCTAAAAGATCCCTTGGTCACAGTATCTTATCACTGCAACAGAAAAGTAACTAAAACAACCCCCAAACAATACTGGCTATTGCATTGCTCTTGGATGCCCTCAGAACTTGACAGTAAAACCCTATTGCTACAGATACTACAATATGAGTCTTAGAACAACCATGGAAAATCAAACTCATGCTGACTTTAAAGTTTCATCATTGCTACTTAGCTTTTGTAGGAGTGGAAGGTGCTATGCATGCTATTGGAAGAAAGAATTCATCGTTAATAATACCCAGCTATGAATCTTGTGAGCTGTAATTATTTCTGGCATTGTAAAGTATGTCCCCTGGTGTAACAGTGGTATGATTGTTACAGGAGTAACCAACTACTTTTTTTTTTAATTGGATTTAAGGTCTACTTCAAAAGATGGAGCTCATACCTGGCACTCTTAGCAGGACCAGGAACTTGTGATTATATAGGTTACAGGCCATACAAGAGATCCTACAATTCTTTACTTGCTAAATTGGCATAGGATTAAATCAATTCCTGATGATTTATTGTTATACCCACAGATTAATGCATCTCACATGCCTTACCAGAGAATCTCCTAGCTACAGGTGGCAAATAACAGAGAAACCCAAAAACAGTCAATGTGCAGAAAATAAAAGACTGCAGAGTGCTGAGCCCTAAATGGGAAACCTATGCTACACCCTCTTTTCCCATGGTTCACAGATCATTGTGAAATCAAGAGGGTGTGTGTGGAGATTTTAAGAGCTAGAGATGGTGAATGTACACAGAGAAACCATGTTTTCAGACACAACAGGGAAATTACACGTATGAAACAACAGTGTTTTTGAGAATATGCACAAGACCTTCATGAGCCCAAGCCAGACAGAAACCCAGCATGGAGGTGGATGACGAGAAAGAAGCCTCAACCATAGCTGAGGAGCTATTGTCAGTCAATAGTATCTGGGAAAGAGAGACTAGGTTTTCTTCAAGGGTTTGACACCAAGTAGGTTGTCCAGGCTCTAGAGAATTAGATCCATGCCAAAGAGTATTTGAAGACCATAAATTTGACTCTATCACACTTAAGAAAAAGAACAAGAATTGACGGGGGGCCGAGGAGTGGGAGTGGATTTGAGAAGAGGTGCAGAGGGAGTTTGAAATGATCAAAATACATTCTGTGAAAGTCTCAAATAAGAAAAACAACATTGTTTTCCAAAAAAAAAGAACAGTGTTTTGTATTACCAACTTTGGAATTATTTGAAGATATTTTTCCCTTCAAAGTGTGTTTACTCTTAAAAAATTTGACTTATAAATACAAAAGCCTTCTTTTTGCCTCTCTATTCTTTAATTTGGATTATCTACATCTTGAGCCTCAAGCTTCAGGAAGTTGTTCTTTTCTCTCCCCTTTCTTCTCTTTTTATGGCCACTGATCATTTTTCTTACCCCATATGAGCATCAGTCACAAAAGAAGCTCGATCAACAAAATTAAAGAATATCAATTGTCACAAGCACAAGGTGTCTGTTTGTTGAATGTAGATGAATTATACAGGCACAAAGAGCAAAGGAAAATACACCAGTTAAAAGCAGAGAAGCAAAGGAAATGTGCAGGTCTTACTAAATCACCCAGTTGTCAGCCTTCCTCTCACAGTGTTAGAAATAACGTCACACCCTTTGTGAAATTTCTCAGTTCTTTCCCATGCATCAGATCTAACAGAACAGTGAGTGAGCCCCTTTGTGTTCTCAGCATCTCTGTATTACTTAAGAAAATCTGTGTGTAAAGAACCAAAAGGTAGCTTAGACTTTTGCAGACATAACAATATTAGTCAAAAGCAAAGGTATAAGAGGCTGATGAGGTGGCTCAGTGGTTAAGGGCATGTACTGCTTTTGCAGGGGACCCAAGTTTGAAAGTTCCCAGAACCCATTGTAGGTAGTTCATAACTGCCTGTAACTCCAGCTCTGGGAGGATCCAATGCCTCTGGCAAAGCGGGCACTACACTCACAAACCCATAGACACATATACACACATAAGTGTGGTGGTTTGAATGAGAATGTCCCCCATAGGCTCCAGGTATTTGGACATCTTATCCCCAGTTAGTAGCACTGTTTTGGGAGATTGTAGAGGGTGTGGCTATCCTAGAGGAAGCATGTCACTGGGGGCAGGCTTAGAGAGTTCTTAAGCCTTGCTGGATCTCTAGTTGCTCTCTTGCTTCTTGTGCCTGCTTGAAGATGTGAGCCTCTGCTCCCACTCCTGCTCCAGCCACCTATACCATCTTGCCTCCTGCCAAGATGGACTGTAACTCCCCTGGAACCGTAAGCTCAAATAAACTCTTCCTTCTATAAGTTGCTTTGGTCAGTGTTTCTATCACAGCAACAGAAAAGTTACTAGTACAACAAGTTTAAATCAAAGATCTAACAAACCCCTCAAAAATTTAAATATAAACATGATTTCTGAATCCCAGCAACAGTTAAATGAGTACCTTGAGAACTTTCTAATAGTGTTTAAAACCTACTTATTGATGATCATTAAAACTTTGACTATTGATGCAGTTAAAACTTACTAGTAAGAGCATTTCTAGCACAAATAACTAAAGCAGTTTTCCTACATTTTACAAGAGATTTTAACTCATTAGATTTGGATTTAAGTCTTCACAACACTGGTGGCTTTTTGATTTGCAACATGTTTGAATGCTCTACATAGTATTTTTCAAACTGTTGACATATTGAAGGGTTCAGTTACTGTAACACATATGAGATTGGCCTTGCTAGAAATAATGAACAGAAGAATAAAAGAATAAAATAATGATTTTCATGAAGATATTTATATGTAGAAGTTAAACCCTAAATAGGTACTCAAAAAATGCAAGAAATCTGACTCTCTGAACACAAGCAAAGCTAGAGACTAGATATTCATGCTAACAAATACCATTTATTATGTTCTATGTTTAAGTCTGTGGAATTTAAAAGATTTTCAGTAACTATTCAAGTAATGAGAAAGAACTTTTAGACAAAGAAAAAAAATTTTAAAGCGAACAGGACTTCAGAATTCTTATCACTATAATAAATGCTAGAAGATAGTTCAAGCAGAGATCAATTTAATGTGAAATACCTCAATTTTCAGTTATTATGTTTGAATAAGACCATTTTTGCCTAGATATATTAAACCATGCAGAAAAACTCCCAAATATCCAATCAAAAAAACTATTCATTAAATATTCCAGAGAAAAAGTTACAAAAATAATTTTCTGAACTGTAGCAGGAGGCCTCCAAAGATGGCATGGACCCAGAGCCGTGGGATTCAGCAAGAATTCACTTCACTTCTTGGCCCGCAAATAGCGGGCCAAAAGGAGCCCAAGCCCCTGTTCGGGAGACCAGTGACTGCTGACAGACTGCATGGCAGGGACCAATCAGAAAACGATACGCTGACTAAAGGGACTTGGGGGCGGAGAAAAGGAGATATAAGGTGTAACTCCTCCTGCATTAAATGAGTCTGCAGCACCTCGCCTAGTGCTTGCTTCTACTGGACTCCCAGGGTCTGTGTGTTGTGACTCTGCGCCTCAGGACTCTGCGCCTCTTACCCCCTAATCGGCAGGGGACCTGATCCAGGTGAGGGTCTTCACAGCTGGCCTGAGGAGAGCCCGCAACACTGAACAATAACGAAAAACAAATTTTTTTTTTTGGTCTTTTTGAGACAGGGTCTCTCTGTAGCCCCAGCTTTCCTGGAACTCACTATGTAGACCAGGCTGGCCTTGAACTCACAGAGATCTGCCTGCCTCTGCCTCCCAAGTGCTGGGATTAAAGGTGTGTGCCACCGCGCCCGACAAAAATACAAAATTTTAAAAAAGTGAAGTCATCAAAATAAGACAAAAATCTAACAGATTTAAGATAACTATGAAATATAAAATGAGTATTTTAAAAATATATGCAATAAAGGAAACATGCTATACTATTAGTAGTAGCACTGAGCTATTTTACAAAGACAATACTAATAAATGAAATGAGATTGATCAGTGGTTGAAAACACTGACTGCACTTGCAGAGGATCTGGGTTCACTTCCCAGCATGCATATGGCAGCTAACAACCATCCATAGTTCTAGTTCCAGGGGATCCAACACCTTCTGATCTCTGCCAGTATTGTACCACACAGGTGCACTTACACACATGCAGGCAATATATACATACGCATTAAAAAAAGAAAAAGAAAAACATGCAGATGATGTCCTGAAAACATTTAAGTCTGGTAATTGAACTATGATAAGATGGTATTAGCATTCATCATCAATAGGCCAGTTCATCTGGATGAATCTGTTTCTCACATGAAGGGAAGAATATTTTTTCATTGTATCATTGAACAAAAGACCAAAATTGTTTCATTCCAAATCTCAGGTGAATTTCATTATTTCCCAACCTTCTTTTTTCTTGTATACCTAGAAATCTTTATTTGACTCTCTCATAGGCTAAATATCAAACATTTAGCTGTAATCCAGCAACCACCTGCCAAATTGCCAATAGTAGGTTGCCTTCTGCATGGAGAAAATATTCAGAAACTCTCATAACTGATGTTCTTTCAAACCTGCCTGATCAGTCACACCTGTAAACTCAGCACTTAGGAGGTGGAGGCAGGAGAATCAGAAGCTCAAGGTCAGCGTTAGTATGTAGCAAGTTCAGTTTAAGTACAGCTTCAGCAAAATGGGATCCTGTCTTAATTTTTTTTGAAGATTTTGACTTGCTACATGAAATGCTGTTGTCCTTCTAAATATTTATTTTTCTTGTTAGAAAAAAGTAATTCTACTCATTGTAACTACTTCAGATACCTAAGGTATCATTTTACCCGGGTCATCGCCATTATCTCCATTTCAATATTTAAATCATTTTTAACCAGCATTTAAAATGTTTTTATCTTGTGTATTTAAAATACTAATCATGTTTCTTTCCTATCCTGGATCTGTGTGCCTTTCCATTCTTGGAGGCCTTCATCCTACGCTGCTGATCCAGGGTCCTATGGAGTCAGTCCTGGACTCTTAACTCAAAAGCTGCACCTTTCTCTAGCTGACCTCAGACCACTTCTTTCACCCCATTTTCAGGCAACATAAAGTAAACTCAGCACGAAGCACTGCTAGGCTGGGCCGTAACTGACAAGTTGGGGAAACAGCTAAAATGATACAAACAAGCATTCAACAAAGGCAAGTTCACTAACCCATACCAAGAAACACCACCACACAAGTCCAGATGCGTAGGATTCATTGATAAAACGCACACAATATGGATAACCAGGAATGAGAAATGCCATCCTAATGTTTGTCCTGAGAATAATAGCTAAGAGATAGAAGAAACCTAAGTGCTTGTCAACTGATGAGTGGTTAACAAAAATGTGGTATATTTACCTAATGGAGTTCTATTCGGCAGTAAAGAAAGATGAAATAATGAAATTTACAGGTAAATGGATGGATCTAGAAACTGTTATACTAAGTGATGTAACAGACTCAGAAAAACAAATGACATATGTTCTCCTTTTATGTGGATCCTAGCACCAAATCCTTTTTAATTCCAGGTCCTTTTAATAAGATGATGCTATACAGCAGTCCCTTCTGCATGAAATAAATACCATCATCACGACTTCAGCTGAGGCTGATCGTTAAAAATAGTCACAATTGGGCTGGCTGACAGATGTACTCATTCATTAAAGGAGAGATAAGCAGGGTCATTGGACCCTCACCGGAGTATCCAGCCACTCTTCCCAGCCAACTGTATGTAATTTGGCCCTAATCACACATGGCTTCCTGGATTTGGGGAGGGCTAAAGTATACAATCTAGGAAGGCTAGGAAGAAAAGGCATGGCCCATGCTGGATTAAGGCTTTCAATTGTGCCTACCCTCAGGTCATACATACACCTCAGCAACCCTTCAGGTGTCTGGTAAGTAAGCTCAATAAATTCATTGGTTCCCCAGTAAAACTTTAATCAGACATTGGATTGCCACTAGAACCTTAGAAAGGAATAAGCATTGCTTAGCATCCCCAGGAAAGGAAGTCTCACAACAGTCAGAAAATTTATTTTCCAATGCTATTATATCTCATAATTATTAAAAAAAGAAAAGAAAATGAGAATGTAAAAGATGTTAAAATGATATGGGAAATGGAGATATTTTCCAAAATAGAAAAAATGAGAAAGCCTAAGGAAGTGATGATGTCTGTATAGGTTTGTTATGATACATAAAGGATGAAGCAAAGATAATACACACGTAATCTTAAAATTTCTATGGTCATAGTTTAGTCAAATTTATCTGAGAATATTTGATTTTTTTACCCAAAGCCTTATCTACATATCACATGATAATTAAAAGTACCAGACTGGTGGAACTAACCTTATTGGATGTTTACCAGCCATAGTTTGAGGCCTATACTAATCTGGTCAGAGGGACTTAAGTATAGTTTTTGCCCCTTGCCCTCCAAGGTTGACTAAGTTCCAGGGGACTATGGAACATCTCTCAAAATGTCCTGTAACTCTGGTGAGTCACCTGTCCTCTTGTTCAGGGAGGCCATGGAGACCCCACGAGATGGACTTGAACCAGTGTCCAGTCTGCAAAGAAGAGAGTCAACTCAGAGGAAACATCACATTCATGCTTCTAAGTAAAGCCAGACATGGAAAAGCAGGAACTTTGACTTATCTTCACATAGATGTAAATGGTAAAAGAAAGGAGCCAGGAGCTCCTCCCAAGCCCATGTGACTCATAAGGAAAAGATCCTCAAATGACCTTAAGTGTAAAATAAATTGAATTATTTGGGCCAACTGTATGCTCCTAAACACCCAAAAGGAAAGTATAACCAAAGAGTAAAGTCATCAGTATACTTCTTTAAGAGTTCAAGGGATTACACTTCCCAGACATTAGGCTTAAGTTTATATAAAAAGTTATTTGGACAATTATATCTCATTGATGATTTTGTTCCTAACCAGAAAGTGCTGCTCAGATGTAAGACTTCAAATCT
>NW_008356845.1:1532182-1560407 GCF_000622305.1 Nannospalax galili
CCTGAAAGCAAATCCTGAATCCATCACTCTAGAGTCCAGCCTTGGAAGACAAAAATGAGGAGAAACCCAATAGAGGGATGCTTTCAGAAGCCCTTGTCTAGAAATTCCAATAGACTTTCATATGAACATTTGAAAATTGCCCTACTTTGACTTTTTTCTACTTCTCTGGCTAGAATTGTAATGCTAATTACTCACTATTCAAGGACTTTCTTTTCCCCTTAGAGATAAGATTTATGTAGTTTGGGAGTCTTTTAGACAGACCCAATGAAGGGGTACTCCAATTGCCTCACCCTGCGTCCTTGTTCAGCATGGAAGATGCCAGAGCAGTCTGTGTCCCTATTCCCTATTAGTAATTTGGATAACTCCTTCAGAGGATGGTGTGGTAAGATTAGGAGGTAGGAATTGGCTAGGCAGTTAGGGTAAAAAGACCCCAAAGAAAACTAGCCAGCTTCTTAGTAAAAGTCAGAATGTCCTTGAGCCTCTAAGCAACATACTCTGTTCCAAAGGCCAAAAATGTTGAAAGTATTTGGGAGACTGTATCAAATCTTTAACAGATTTTAGGGTTACCTCGTCAGAGAGGGAAATGTTAGAGTAGTCAAAACCCCATAAAAATAAATAAATCAAAGAAGAAGAAAGAGTACATGAAGTTATCAGAAAAAAAGTGTTGGAAAGATATGGGAGGAATTGGAGGGGAGGGATTGGGCATGGATTTGATCATCTTATATGCATGTATGAAATTCTAAATAAATTATTTATTATAAAAAAAGAAACACCACCACACAAGTTCAGATGCCTAGGATTCATTGATAAAACACGAACAAAATGGATAACCAGGAATTAGCAATCCCATCGTACAGTTTGTCCTGAGAATAATGGCCAAGTGGATTCACAAGACAATGATTTCAAAATAGCAATTACAAATATATGTCTAAGGAACTCAAAGAGGATATGAATTAAAAGCTGAATAAAGACCATGAGAATACAAAGAGTTGAATTTAATAACTACAACAATTCAAAACATGAAATTATAATTCAACAAAGAGATAAGACTCTCTGAAGGAAAGTCAAACTCTAATAAAACTTGAAATAAAAAATACCCAGGAATTCAAACAAAAAAAACTTAGAGGAAAGAAGCAAAAACGAAGTGGGAGAAATAACAAAAGAATATCAAGTCTTAAAGACAAGCTTGAGAAAATAAATTGCACAAAGAAAATGTCAAATCTAAAATAACCTTAGAACAGAATATACAAGACCTCTGGGACACTGCAAAAACACCAAACCTATGAATCATAGACATAGAAGAAGAAACACAGGTCAAAGGCATGAAAATATTTCTAATAAAATCATAGGAGAAAAAAAAAATCCCAAATCTAGGGAAAGAGATGTCTATCAAGGTTAATGCACCTCTCAACTTTCACCAGAGACATTTTCTAATGCAACAGATGGTGATTGACACCAAGACCAACAACTGGCCAGCATGCAGAGAAAAAGAGACTGTAGGTTGCTTATGCCCGAATAGGACACCAGCCATCAAACTTCTGCCTCCAACAATCAGGAATCATTGCAGAAAAAGAAAGTTTGTAAGAGCCAGAGTGGTGGATGATCACAAGGAAACAGTTTTCCAGACAGCTGGTCAATTACTCAGATGACTCACTACAGTGACAACAATGCAGAAGTCCAATGCAAGCTCAAACCAGACAAATTCCCAGAATAGATGTGGAAGTGACTAAGAAACTCCAACTCTAACTGAGGAACTGTTGGCAACCAATAACTACTGGAAGAGGGAGTCAGTCTGTTTTAAGAATGTGACTCTTCGTAAGTTAACCAGTCCCCAGTGGATGGACCCACACTGAACGTTTGAGAACACATAGAGGCCTTGTTATATACATAATAGAGTACATTAAACTGGGCAGGGCCAATAAGGGGAGGTGAAGATGGGGGGTGGATCTAAACACATCAAAATATATTGTATGAAAATAGCAAATATTCAATTAAAATAACTTTTTCAAAAATTGTTAAAAACAGGCAACCAGGGCAGGTGACATGGCTCACCAGACAAGGGAGCTTGCCTCCAAGCCTGAAAGCTTGAGTTGGATCCCAGGGACTCACATGGCAGACAGGGGGATCCGATTGCCTCAAGTTGTCATCTGGCCGCCACACACGTGCTGTGGCACGCACGTACACAGGCACGCACACACACATACAGAAATAATAAATAAATATAATTTAAAAAATTTAAAAAGTAGGCAATTGCTATTCTACCTCTGTTCCCCTCTTCATTTTCACACAGCAAATTTAATTGAAAAATTATTTTTAGACAATGTTAGAAGAAACAAAAACAAATATTTCCTTACAGACTGTGGAGATAGCTCAGTGGTAGAGTACTTACCTAATATGCCTTTGATTTGGTCCCAGCACCACAAATACAATTTTTTTTTATACTTCAGAACAAATTTAGAAAACAAAAGTGAGCAGACTAAGAATAAAAATATTTATTTAATTAATGATACAATTTTTGAAGTTTCAACTTAGTAAGAAAAAAAAATTACCTTATTAAACCAGATTCAGATGACTGTATTTTGCATCCAATTCAGGCAAAGCTTTTATAGGGCAGAAGGATGGCAGAGTTAGAAGTGAGACCAAGATGAAATGCCATATAAATACCATGCCAAAGATTTATAAGTATAAAAAGTATGTAAATTCCTAGTAAAAGATAGCTTAGAAAATCTTTCTTAACTTAAAGAGAAATTTTAAATATACCATAATATTATCCAAATATTCAAAACAAAACAGCCCCCCAAAATTCACCAGTATCAAGGAACCCTTCACTTAGTGTTATGAAGACTTTTCTAGAAAAAATGATGCAATTAAAAAAAAAAGTCTATGAGCTCGTTATATATTACTGTTAAACTGAAACCAATATTAAACAATCTTCAAAAGATTTCTGAACTTTCAATATTATGTCATTTATCTCTTTGCCTGCTCTTATAAGCAAAGTTATGCTCTAGTGAGCAAGCTTTAAATTAGTTTTACTGAAAAGTAATTTTTATATAGTAAAATGCACCATCTTAATGCCTATGAGTCATGTTTTTCTGACAAATTTAAAATGAGCAAATATCTCTTAGCATACATGGTATCTACATAGCCCTAAAAATTCCTGTGTCATTCTACAGTCGATGCAACCCACCTTCAGTGAAAAGGTACTAACAGAGCTGGAAAGTAACTTTTATTTCAGTTCACAATAACCGCAAATTCTTGAAAAAAAAATAATAGGAAAAATAATGAACAGAATTCATCAGTATGTGAAGAAGATATTGAAACTGAGGTTCATCATTTCCAATAGTGTGACTGTGATTAATGTGTGTGTTTATATGTATCTAGGTGTGCATATATGTTAGTGTACAATAAATGTTGACAATTGTTGACTAGAATGTAGTTTGATGTACCTCTCACCACTCGTCAAAGAAGCTTCTTTTTGCAACAGATGGAGACTATTACACAGCTATACAACTGGTCAAATGTAGAGAATAAGTGTCTGAGAGATGCCCAACTCTAAGTGACACATCTGCACTGCAACCTCTATACCTAAGGGTCAGGAAATATAGTGGAACAGGAAGTTGAAAGAATATTAATGCATCTCTCAATTCTCACCGTGGAAGCTTCTCATGTAACAGATAACTATTAAACTAAAATAAGTTAGATTTTTTAAAATTTATTTATTTTTGCTTTATGTGTATGAGTGTTTTGCCTGTGTATATATAAGTGCACATATGTTGTGCAATGACCACAGAGACCAGAAGAAGGTGTTAGATCCCCTGGAACTGGAGTTACAGCTGGTGACATTAGCCACCATGTGGGTGCTGGGAACCAAACCCAGGTCTTCTGCAAGAGCAGCCAGTGACCTTAACTGCTGAGCCATCTCCAGCCCTTAAAATGCCTTTTAAAACCAAGATATTAATGGTAGCAGAGTGACTCATCTCGACTGTCAATTTAGTCAGATTGAGAATTGTCTGGGAATTTAGTAAAGCACATTTCTAGTGGGGAACAGTGGAAGGTGGGGCTGGGTTGGTGGAATTAAGTCTCTGAAGCTGTGATTTCAGGGTCTGTATCTGCCCTGACAGCTTCCTATTATGGTTCAGTTCTATTTCCTGTCTGCCATGATGTGTGACCAACTGAACCCTCTGACACCAAGATCTAAAGTCATTAATTCCTCCCTTTAAGTTGTTTTTCTCAGTTATTTGGTCACAGTAACAGCAAAGTAACAAGTACAGATGTGACTGAAAAAAACGATAACATAAACAATAGATGACAGGAAAGGATGGTTTCTCTTTTGTGGAAGAACTTTTAAAAGCACAAGGTAATTTTGAAAACCTTAAGAAAGAAGTTTATAAAATATTTGAAGTTTAATGTAGAAAGCAAGACTAAAAGAATTAATCACCTTCGTTATCAGACACAATAAAATGTATTTTCTGTCTATAAAATTATCAAATATTAAAAGATAATGTTATTCAACTACAGTTGCATGTGAAGGGTTAGGGTTTACAGTACTATATCAGATGCTTTAAGCAAGTATAATTTACATTTTTGTTTCCAGAAATACACTCAAAAGAAATCATCTGAAGAAAGTGCACAGGACAGGTTAAACATGCTCATCGAAGGACCCTTATCACAACACAAAGTTGTTTCACTTGGTACCATTTGGAATAGTCTTAGCAAATATGTTATTTAAAGTCATGAAGACACTGAAAATTACATTAAGGGTCAGCATCTATTTACGTGGAAGATAAGAAGGGCAAATTTACAAATGAGAAAGGTGGCCGTTTATGGAATCTGCTTTAATGCAACATCATAACAAAATACATTAAAACTCCTAGGAAGACCCTGAGAGAGTAAATCTAGTCATTTCTGCATTGAAATTAAAAATAAATGTTAATTGCTGCACTATAATTTTCCACATATAAATCTTATACTGAACACGAAGTAGTTACTTGAAACTAATTAGAATTGAGAAAAAAAGAACTTTTTAGGAAGGAGTCTTGCCATAATCAGTCCAGAGTTTCTTTGTTCTTCTTAGTCAACCCTAATTAAAGTTACCATTATATTTTGGTGCATGTATTTGTGTATGTGTGATATGTATGTTGTATGTGTGTGCATGTGCTATATGTACATATCTTTGTGTGCACATGCACATGCAGAGGCCAGAGAATGTCAAGTATCTTCCTGTATCACTTTCCAACTTGCTTTTAGAGACAAGGACTCTGGATGTGTGTAAGGCACCCATGTCACGCAATGCCCATGGAGGTCAGAAGAGGGTATTGGATTCCCCTGGACTTGGAGTTATGAACTGTTGTTAGCTGCCACATGGGTGCAAGGAACAAAACCCAGGTCCTCTGCAAGAGTAACCAGTGCTCTTAACCGCCGAGTCATCTCTCCAGCACCTTAACAATTTTTATAGTCTTAGAAAAACATTTGGATGTTTTAGCATTATCTGAGAGACCTATAAATTCAAGAGCATCCAATTTTGGCTTACTTATTAACAATCATCCTAGGGGACTTTTTGAGGGACGTTTGTTCAGGTTAACATAATAGAAACCAAAACACATGTATTTAATTGGTAACTTGTATGGAACTACAGTTCTTCCATTCACCTCAAATTGGAAACTTAAATGAGATTTTTACTTCCCACTCAAGTCCTTAGATCATTTTAATATTAACAATAATTGAGACTAAATCAATACTGCCATTGTAAAATTGTTTTCTTCCTGAAGCAGAGGCATGAGTTCATGACACATACATTCAGAGATGCTTTTTTAATCTGTTGCCTCTTCCTTCCGCTGAATCCCAACCAACAATCCCTTTCCTCCATTCACCAACTAATGGACCTAAGGCTCAAAAGAAAATATTCAGAAGGACAGTATGGTCAAGGGGATGGCCGGGAGTTGAAGTTTAACAAGTTTTATTTCCAGCAATAGCTTCTATTGTGGGGAAGAAGACAGAAACAGGAAGTAGGTTTATAGAAAAAGATGCCTTTCATATAATTATTTTCAAAGCTTTATGAATGCAGTTGTATACAGATTGCCACCTTGCATCTTACTTCAACAGACTTCTTAAGAAATGAGTAGGAGGTACTTGTTCAAAATAGCTATTCTATAGTGTTATAACATTGTGTGTGAAAAAATATGTACATGCATGCATACAAATATACTCATACCAAGTAGTACTTCAAATAATCCTAACAAGTGAAATGAAGATTATAAAATATAACTTTATGTAAATTGGTAGCTTAAAATATGTCTTGAAATCTAAAAACATTGAACCATATTTAGAGCATTGTTAAATTTCAAGAGCTCTTAATTATGAAAAAGTTTTAACTCTCTTTTACTATTCTGTAGTAAATTTAGATGATTATAACATTCACCAGCTTAATTCCTACCTAAGATAACCATATAACCAAATATTTTACCAAAATGTGGTTTGGTCCAATAGTTGTATTGATATAGTTTAAAAGCATAAAGATTTAAGTACGTTTTTGTATTAATTTTTTGTGGGGTTTTTTTTTTTGAGACAAGGTCTTACTATGTAGCCCTGGATGGCCTAGAACTTACTACATAGACCAGGCTTCCCTTGAACTCACAGAAATCTGCCTACCTCTGCTTCCTGAGTTCTAAAATTAAAGAGGTATACCATAACACCAAACTTTGGCCAATCATTTTTTATAAACCAAATGATAGCTCTGTAAAATTCACTTTTTATGAGTTTGAATCACTTCCTTTAATTTATATCAAAATTATTTCTCAGGATGTCTTTCAGGTATGATATACATATTAGTCTACCTCAGTCTCTACTAATAATCTTAAGGAAACAAAGACACCTAGCCCTAATTACATTACTATTCACTGTTCACCTAAATGTAATTCAAGCAGCTATCTTGGGGGTAAGTCTTACTATCTTCTTCACACAGGGAGGAACTGAAGCTCTGTGAAATTAAATGACTTGCTTTACAAGACCTAGCTGGAATTCAGCAAATCGAAAGACTGCCTTCTTAATCGATCCTTTGTATGATGGTGTCCTCAGGGACACTGGGTGAAAAAATCTAGATGAGATGAATTGTCAGGGAACAATTTCCCAGAAATACCAAACTGTTGTCTTAGAACCTGATTTGGAACTGGACCTAAAATACCTAATAGTTGCCATTATTTTGTGTATGCTTTGAATCCAAACAATTATTTGTAACAATCCAGAGCCATATGTATATACTGAACACAAGTTTTTCTCTTTTTCCACCCCTCTCTCTGTCTCTCTCTCTCTCTCTGTCTCTCTGTCTCTCTGTCTCTGTCTCTGTCTCTCTCTCTCTCTCTTTCTCTCTCTCTTCCCCCCCTCACCTTTCTTTTTTTGGTCTTTTTGAGGCAGGGTCTCACTGTAGCCTCAGCTCACCTGTAATTCACTATGTATACCAGGCTGGCCTTGAACTCACAGACTCACAGAGATCTGCCTGCCTCTGCCCGCTGAGTGCTGGGATTAACGGTGTGTGGCACTTCGTCCAGCTCTCTCTCTCTTTCCTTTGTTTCTCCCTCTCTCTCTCTCTCTCTTTCACTGATCCAAGTATATCAAGTGAAGAGCACATCATGTTAAAAGTGTGCTATACTGATAATAGCTCTGTCCATCAGTCCTTGAATAGAAAGTCAGAGGAAGGCATTCAATGTATGACTGAGAGGGATGAATTAGTGCTTCCGCCCATTGGGAAATTGTTCTTAGCAGAAGATCAAATAAGGAAGTTACTCTTCCTTGTGTTAAACACAGCTCCTAAAAAATAACACCAGGAGGAACTCGGGTCTCAGATAAAGAATATTCGTTGAAGGTGCAGCAGAACAAGAAAGGAAAATTAAGTAACTATGAAGGGAAATGAGGGGAAGGAAAGAAAGAACAAAGTAAAAAGCTTTATTTCTTGAAATAATTAGCTATATATGGCACAGTAGACACATCACTGATCAAAATATATAAGGAATTCACAGAAGATAACACACAAATGGCCTCTGAGAAGCTAGAGATGCTTTACCTCAGTGGGAATCAAAGACTGATTAAACCACAGATAACATTTAGATAGAGAACACTAATTTTTATACCTCCTTTTCCCTTGCCCAATTACATTTCCTCTCTCTCTCTCTCTCTCTCTCTCTCTCTCTCTCTCTCTCTATACCATTTCATTTATCTGCTTGTTGCTCATCTTTCTTTAATCATTGCAATCCTTTAGCAGTATAGTAGTCTTTCATCATCAATCATTTATGAATGATTTATGAATGATGCCCTTGGTTGCTGAATGGTGACAGGTTGGGCCAGCTTTCTTTCTCATATACAAGCCTGTTTCTTATGCTCTTGGTAGCTGCCATTTCTAAACTGAAGGATGGGTGGTAAAATCTGTGTATGTGGAAAAGGGAATTTAGACTTAGCAGGAGTAAGTTGAATTTAGGTTCTCTGGAAGTGACTTTGAGATGGGGAGTCACAAGCAAATAATTATATAGAATGCTCTTAAGAGATATGGCTGAAAAATTAAAACTGACCATGGCTGCATGAGCAGGCACAAGAGCACTCACAAGGCCTCCATTATCTAACAGGACACTCTGGAGCTATAGCTTGTCAGAGTTGTGCCAAACTGAGGCAAAAGGAGAATACCTTGTAGATTTAAAACAATTAGCCATCACCCACTGACTTCCCCTAGGAGACAGTGTGACCTCAGAGAAGGAAGCATCCTTCAAAGTCTCCAGTGACATATCGGTCTTGTATTGTGAAGAACTGACCCAAGAAGCATTAGTGTGACAAGTTCAGCTTCCACTGCTGCAGTTGGTCTTTAGGTCATAGGCAGAAGTATTCCTCTTCCATCAATCACCCATTCTGTATTTTCCTCACTCGTGGCTGGCATCTCTCTGTATAGTTCTTTTTTACATAAAATGAAGGGTTTATTTGATCTTATCATTCCAGGAGAATTGCAGTCCATCATGGCAGGGAGGTATGGTGGCCGGAGGTGGCTGGAGCAGGAGCAGAAAACAGAGTGCTCACATCTTCAATCAAGCATAGGAAGCAAAAGAGCAACTTCAGATCCAGCAAGGCTTAAGAACTCTCTAAGCCCACCCCAGTGACATGCTTTCCTCCAACATGGCCACGCCTTCTAAGACCTCTCAAAACAATGCCACCAACTAGGGACAAAAATGTCCAAATACTTGGAGCTTATAGGGGATACTTTCATTCAAATCACCACATTCCACTCCTTGGCCCCCATAGGCTCATGATCATAGAAAATGCAAAATGTATTTAGTCCAACCTTAAAAGTCCCCAAAGTCTTTACCAGTCTCCATACTACTCAAAAGGCCAGAGTCCAAAGTCTCTTCTGAGACTCAGAGAAATCACTTAACTGTAATCCCTTATAAAATCAAAAGACAAATACATACTCCCAGCATACAGTGGAACCAAATACACATTACCATCCCAAAAAGGGAGGAATGGAGGCATAGTAAGGAAATACTGAACCAAAACAAGACCAAAAACAAGCAGGGCAAACACCAAATCCAGTAGCTCCATGTCCAACTTCTGGGACTTTACTTCCAAATGGCTTAGATGGCTCAGCCTCTCTAGCTTTGCTGTGTGCTGCATACATCTCTGTCTTGGGCTGCTATCCCTCTGTATGCAGGTCTTCTTGGCAGATGCCTCACAAATCTGGCATTACAAATGTCTTCTTGGGGTCTCCACTGACAACTAGGCTTCACTTTCACAGCTTCACAAAATGGACTATCAGGGCCTTCTTTATGCAGGAGAACCCCTATTGCATGCTGCCTGGCCTCGGTGGCTCTCTGAAACTGCGGAGGAAGAACTGATGATCCCTTCACTCTTGTATCTTTCATGCCCCTAAAGCCAGCACCAAGTGAAGACACTGACAAGTTTGGCTGCAAATTTGGGATGGACCCCAGCCTGCTTTATCGATTTTAGAAGCTTTTCTCTTCAGTGGCCCCTGAAGCATTTTTCTTCCACAAGTTGGAGGTTTAGCTGGGTGTGGACTTGTCCTGGAGGCACTTTCTCCATTGTTTAAGTTCAAATCTCTAGGACCCTCCTTAATCACTTTAATCTCCCTATCAAAGGGATCCTCTCCAGCACATGCCAGGACTCCAACATTTATTTTCCTAGTGCTTTTTTTAAAATCCAAACTGTACATTTTGTGTTTCTTTCTGCCCCATTTGCTCTTTTTCACTGTGGATATGCATAGTATTCACTATTAATAGCCATGCCACCATTTCTACATTAGGCTGTTTTGAAATTTTTTCCACCAGATAAATTAGTCCATTGCTTTTCAACTTAGCCTAAAACTTTTTGGCTGTGAGTGGAATCCCGCCAGACTCTTTGACAAAATATCACAATTTCTGTTTAAGTCCTTTTTCCCCCTGGAACTACATTGTTGTCAGCGCTACTTTCTCCCAGGAGCCTAGTAGAATGGCCAGTTAATCTCTGTTTATATCAATCAATTGTTTTTCTAGCCAAAACTTCCAAAGACTTCCACATTCTATATTGTTCTCAGCATTACTTTCTTCCAGGCCCCTACTAAAATGGCCTGTTAAGCTCTGCTCACAGCAATCAACTACTTTTCTAGCCCAAACTTCCAAAGTCTCCCACATTCCTCCAAAACCCCACTTGGTCAGGTTCTTCACAGCCAACACCCCACTCTCAGTACCAGTTACTGTATTAGTTAATTTTGTGTTGCTGTGATAGAAACACTGACCAAACAACTTATAAAAGGAAGAGTTTATTTGATCTTATGGTTCCAGGAGAATTATAGTCTGTCATGGCAGGGAGGCATGGTGGCTGGAGGTGTCTGAGGCAGGAGCAGAAAACAGAGCACTCACATCCTCAAGCAGGCACGGGAAGCAAGAGCTAGATAGTTCTGATCCCACTGCTCCATGTGATAGTATCAGTAGTTGTGGCTACTGAACCTGTCTCTTTACTCTTCAAATGAATTACCAGTGGAGGACCACGAGGCAACCCAATGCATAACTTGAGCATTAAATACATTCGTGCCATCTTTTATTTCATATAAAGGTTCTGCCTTCCCTTTACCTGACAGTCACTTTCAAGGACTTCTGTGAGTATAGTATCTCTTTTCCTCATCCAATAATCTTTTTTAAAATTTGTTATTGGTCTTTTATAATTTCATACAGCAGTTCTCAATCAAATTTAGATGCCCTCCTCCATCCATGTCCCCTCTTCCCCTAGACCTTATTTATTCTGCCATACATGTTAAGTCCTATCCAGTCAAGCATTTGTACCCAGATGTCCTTCAGTGCTTCAGTGTAAATTCGTACAATAGTCTCTTGAAGAGTAACTTAGCATTACAAAGGATCTTAAGGTTGGGTAGAATTCTCACTCTGCATCTCGGTCAAAGTTTGTGAGATGACTATGAATCAAACTTCCCCTTTTTTGGTCCTATTTCAAAGGTCTCCATGTGACCTCACATGTGAGCTGTGTGAAAAGATATTGCAATTACAGGGACACCTGGTCTACCTGCTCATGTTATTAATCTAGTGTTGCTAATGCTGTATCCTATCTTAAGTTGTAATACTGTGTGCCCAGAGCACAGCTCTGAATTCATGGATCTTTGACATCTTTCAGGCAGAAACTCATCTGTACCTGTGTAGCACATGGAGAAAATGATCTTTTAAATAAAATTTATTTACTTACTCTAATAATAATTTAGATATCTTTTTCTCTCAAAGTAAGAATGTCTACATTATTAAACTGCAATTCTCTTATTAGAACTTCCCGTAAATTCAAACTGGTGTTTTTTGTAACACAATCATACCTAATGCACCATATTTTCTGCACTGAATAATCAAGTGAAATACCTTACACAGCACCCTAGGTCTGCTGCAGACCCCTTCCTGCTCTGGGACTGACCCTTGATAGGGTATCCTATTTTATTTGATAAGTGGATTGCAGTACTACTTAAAAACGTGAATAATAGGATCACCAACATTGTAAGAGACTGACTTTGGTTGGAGTCCTTTATTTGTTAGTGGCGGAAAGAATGAAATTCAATATTTCAATACCTTTGGAGAAGAAAATCTTGGCATGTCCTAGACAACAGAATTCCTGAAAATCCTACTGATGTCATCAACCCCTGAACATGTATAGGGTTTATTCTACCCAGCTCAGAACACATGTTTTAAAATACACATGTTAATTCTTGCACATACTTTCTGGTAAGATGATGGATGTGGTTCACATCCATTTGCAGCCTCATACAATAAAGGGTGTGAAAAGTGAGTAAAATCTCTAAGTATGTAGAATTGTCTGTCTCATATAAATAGACACTATATGAATGATCATTGAATCATCTTTAACATCTAGGTACTTCATGGAAATTGTCAGTCATAATCACAATAATGAACATTATTATCAGCTTCAATAATTAACATTATTCCCTGTATTAGTTCCTTTTATGTTTCTGTGATAAGACACCATGACCAAGGGAATTTATAGAAAGAAGAATTTATTTGAGATAGAGGGATTAGAGCCCATCATGGTGGGGAGGTATGGTATCAAGAAGTGACCAAAGGAGATAGTAGAGCACTCACACCTTTGAGTAGTCACAGGAAACAGAGAGTAACTGGGGATCTGGCAAGGCTTAGGAACTCTCTAAACCTGCCCCCAGTGACATGCTTCCTCTAGCATGGCCATATCTCCTAGAGCCTCCCCAAACAGTGCCAACAAGTAAGAACAAAATGTCCAAATACCTGGAGCCTATGGGGGACATTCTCATTCAAACCACCATATTTTTCTTTATCTTTTCTATATCTTAGTTTGAGGCACTGGAGATAGGTTTTTAATTTCTGTAGTTTTATAGGAGTAGAATCATAGTTTTTAGTCTCTTTGTCTTTTACTCAACCATCATGACAGTCCATGTAGGTTTTTATTTTTATCAACACTCATTTCCTTTTGTCTAAGTAATCTCCTATCACAAATACATAGTTTAGTTTGTTCAAATTTTCTTGTTAGTGGACATAATATTTGTTTCCAGTTCTTAGCTATTACAATGACAACAAACACAACACACACACACACACACACACACACACACACACAAATATTAAGAAGAAATTTTTACATAATTTACAAATCCTAAAGTTTATTTCTGCAAATGATGTTTTTATCATGCTTTTAAATTTTTCATTAATTATTCTTCTGTATATGGTTTGGTGGGGTACATATGCCACGTCACGTCACACATGTGGAGGTCAGAGGAAAACCTTGTGAAGTTGGTTCTCTCCTTTCATCTTTATATGTGTTCTGGGGATAGAAATCAGGTCATCAGGCTTATGTGGGTAGTCCCTTTACATGCCGAGGCACCTCCCTCACTCAGTCATATTTTTATAATCCCAATCCATCAGTAATTTCAGTCATTAGATTTTTGTTGCTGTTGTTCTTTTTGAGGCAGTGTCTCCCAATAACCTCAGCTGGCCTGGAACTGACTATGAAGACCAGGCTAGGCCAGGCTAGCCTCGATCTCACAGAGATCAACCTATCTCTCCATCCTGAGTGCTGGGATTAAATGGGTGCACTATCCTGGCATCAGTCATTATTTTTATGACAATGATCTATTTGGAAAATTTTGAAATATGTGATTTATGTTAAGTTGAAGTTCATATTTTTCATATGAATTTTAAATTGCTACAGCACCATTTGTTGAAAAAATTTCCCTTCTTTCACTGAGTTGAGTTGGCAGCTTTCCTGTGTCTATCACCTAGTAGGTTAAAATTCAAAGTGCCTAGTGTCCTGTCAACACTGCCTGAAGCACTTTGAATTTTAACCTGCCTAGTGATAAATATTTGAATTACTGTAAATACTTTTGCTTTGCTCTAGAGCATAGTTTCTTTGGAAGATATTTGAACCTTCTGGGACTCATGCACAAACTTTGCAAAATTAAACTAGAGAGGCATTTCACCCAGGACTAATTTTTCCCCAATGAGGAGAGAACTTTCTGAATTCTCTGAATAGCATGTCTTCAGCCCTATCTTTTCTTTCTCATGTGAAACAAAAAGTAACTTCCTCTGTCTCTTTATGAGCTCCAGAAGTCACTCCTTTCCTGGGTGTTTCTTTCTTTGGACTCAGTCATTTCTTTACAGTTTGCTCCTTGGTGATCAACTAAATAACAGAGAAAATCTAGAACTACAAAACTGAGGGAACCGAAGGCTCTAGATCCTCCTCCTCCTCGTCGTCCTTCTCATCCCCATCCTCCTCTTCCTCCTCTTCCTTTTCCTCCTCCTCTTCTTCTTCCTCCTCCTCCTCTTCCTCCTCCTCCTCATCCTCCTGCTCCTCCTCTTCCTCCTCCTCCTCATCCTCCTGCTCCTCCTCTTCCTCCTCCTCCTCACCCTCCTCCTCCTCCTCCCCTCCTCCTCCTGCTCCTCTTCCTCTTCTTCCTTTTCCTCCTCCTCTTCCTCCTCCTGCTCCTCCTCCTTCTCTCTTCCTCCTCCTGCTCCTCCTCCTCCACTTCCTCCTTCTCCTTCTCCTCCTGCCCCCACTTCCTCCTTACTTGCAAAATGCTCTGAGAACTCTAGCTGCTTTGACCAACCTAATTTCTACTTTCCATCTATCCTCAGATGGGTCCCTTGGCTCTGCTTGTCCCCAGGCTCCTGCTCTAGAGCTGCTGAGCTGAAACAATGAGATTTTTCATTCCTTTTGTCTACTCTTTGGCAACAAAACTGGGTTGTGCTGCCTGATATCCAATGCCTGAAAAAGCTAGGAAATATTTCCCTTTTCAGATAGGCAGCAAATCTATTTCTTGATCAGAATAAGAAATTTATTATAGACTTTTATATCATCTGCACCAATCCTTGCCACTCTGAGAAGATGGCTCTGTTTCTTTAGCACGATGGGCTTCAAACATAGTGGGGAAAAATAATCACTTCAGAGACTTGTTTAAAAACATACACCTTTTCCCTGGCCAAAGAATTTCTTTGCATCAGCCTGGAACTGAATCAGGTATCTGAATTCATAAATCAGCATGTGACCCTGATGAAGTACTTAACAAAGCATAATTTGAGGACTTGCTTATGTGATGATTTCCCTAGTTTCACATAAGCAAAATGATAGTGCCTTATCCTTGGGAACAGGAGGACATGGTCTTTACTTCTATTATTAATTATTTGATCCATCATCATAATTATATTCCCACTTTTCACTCCAATCCTGAATGTTTTCTTATCCACAGTTTAGAGCCTGAGCAGGGAAAAAAATGTTTCTCCATTCAGCCAATCCCTCTTCATATCAGGCTGTTATTTAGATTTAGGTTGTCACAGGACTCCCATGTGCTAACCATTTTCTGGGAGTTTCTAAAGGCCATAGGGCACAATGACCTCTGTATTATCAGAATTGTTATGTGTTTTCATATGTACATGTAGCTGTTATTTCAGTTGAATTTATTGAGTGATTTAGAAACCAGAGACTCAATTCACTATTTTCAGCTAGAAGACAAATGATTTTTAATTAGCTTTAGAAGGAATCTTTCAGAGTGGTAGCATTTTCATTCTTTGTGTATGAGTGTTATGCCTATATGTAAGTGTACTCACATCATGCAAAGCCCACAGAGGCCAGAAGAGGATGTTGGAGTCCCTGGAACTGGAGGTACAGATGGTTGTTAGCTGTCATGTGGTTGTTGGGAATCAACTCCAGGTCCTCTGTAAGAACAGCTAAGGCTCTTGACTACTGAGCCACCTCTCCAGCCCAGTAGAGTGGTATCATTAAGAGAGGGACTGATAAATTTTTCTACCAAACCTACATTTGTATATTGCTAATAGCATTGCTTGTGTTTTCTACAGTGATATATCAACTTCCCACATTTTTATGCTATTGCATTTTATCTTTTGTGCATTCTTGTTATAAACCATATTGTTATATGATCTTACAGTTCTCGTTTTATGAATATTGACTCTAATTTGAATTTATAATTTATATTTTTTAAATTATATTAATTCATAAAATGTTTACATGTTTAGAATTTTATTAGCTTTTGTACATTTCATACAACAGTTCTTAATCAAATTTGGAACCCCTCCCCCATCCATATGCTTCACCCTCCCCACCGGACCTCATGTATTCCGCCATACATGTTAAGTCCTATCCAATCAAGCATTTGTATCCAGATGTCCTTCAGTGGAAATTCATCCACTGGAGTCTCACTAGCTTATCTAGAGATTTTCAGTAAGAGTAAGTCTGCTCTCCCTCACCCAGTAGTAATCAGTCTCCAGTAGCTCCCGACTAGGGCAGACCCACCACCCATGTCCCTTGCTCCACTCTGGGCCCTGTCTAATTGAGTTCACATGGGTCCTGGGCCCTGTCTAACTGAGTTCACATGGGTCCTGGGCCCTGTCTGAGTTCACATGGGTCCTGGGCCCTGTCTAACTGAGTTCACATGGGTCCTGGGCCCTTTGTAACTGAGTTCACATGGGTCCTGGGCCCTTTCTAACTGAGTTCACATGGGTCCTGGGCCCTGTCTGAGTTCACATGGGTCCTGGGCCCTGTATAACTGAGTTCACATGGGTCCTGTGAACCATTGCCACAAGTTCACATGTGCAAGCTTCCAGTGGCCTGAAACCCTCTGCTTCTCTGTTTGTGGACCAACCCTGACTCATACAGTCTTTCTACTTCCTCTTCCACAATGGTCCCTGAGCTGTGGGTGGGAGAGATTTGATATAGGAGTCCTTTCCAGGGACACACACTCTGAAGTCTCTTATTCTTTAAAAGTTAGCCAGTTGTGGCCTTTTGAGGCCTGTTGTATAAGGTGGCTTCACTGGTGAGAGTTGAGGGATGCATTAGTTTCCTCTCTACCCCCATTCCACTATGTTCCATGACGCTTAGGTGTAGAGGTTCCACTGTAATATGTCACCTAGGACTAGGCATCTCTTAGATGTATGTTCTTTGTGGCTGACCAATTGTGGGATTCTGCAGTAGATGCCATTTGTTGCAGAAAAAAGCTTCTTTGATGAGTAGCGTATGGTATACTTGTCTGTAAATAAAAGGATCTGTATTTAGCATGCGTAAGAAATTTCATTTGTCTAGAGATATGACAGAGATAGGGCTTTCTCTATGATTTATGACCTCTCCAGCCATGTGTATTTGACTGTGTTTACAGTTCCATCCATGAGTTCACTCCCATTCAGAAGGCTTAAAATCCAATTAGATAGCTGTTGATTACCCCTGGATAACAGTGCCACTACTGCACCAATAAAGGTAGTGTGCTGTGCTGGTAATGATTAGACTTTAGGACTGGGTTGGACCATTGATTTTCTCTCTTAGCATCTTGTATAGTATCCTCTAGAACTATGAGAGCTAAACTTCAGGTAGAATACTTCCAGATCAATTCCTGCTCCTTGCTCCAAGTCCTATGTCTGAAATATGTTGTTTTCAGCAGTAGGGTCTTGTCTTCCAGTTCTGGGAAATAACCAAAAGCTCTGGCAATAGCTGGTGTTATTTTGGGAGTCTCTTGAACCACTATGACCAACCACTTGAAGGGGAGGTCTCTCATGTATGGCACTGTGTTCCTTGCTATACAGCTGCAGTTATATACGTATGTACACACACACACACACAGACATTTGATTATATATGTATATACTCATGTTCAGGCACCATATGTGCATTTCTTAGAGGGTTTCAGAGTTTTGAGGCAACACATTTCCCTCTGGTTTCCCTAGACCTCCAAAGATCCATTCATCTCTACTCTCTTTTTCCCTCTTTCAACCTCTCTCCTCCCTACCAGTTGGTGTCCCCAAAGAGCCTGGTTTCCCTGAGGGCGAGGGCGAGCCTGCGGCAGAGAATTGACTGTGGAGAATTATCCGCAGAGGGAGGGGCTTCTGACACCTTCTTAGACAAAAGCTGTGAAAGGCGCTTGGCAGAGCGCATGTGAAAAAGAATGGTCCCTGGGGTCGCACCCGCATGGCGGCGGGAAAGGGGCCGTTTACCGACCTGGGGCAAGACTGCCGGCCATTGAGGCATGGGCAAAAGCTAATGTGAGTTTGGGCAGGGTTCGGAAGCGATCTGGGCCATCGGGCCACTGAGCCACAGAGAGGGTCGCTGGGTGTCTGCCTTTGTTAAGCTCTGAGTGTTCATCTTTGTAAGTTAGCCCATTTCCCCCCTACCCAAGATATAAAATGAAAAATTCAGATAAATAATTGTTGTACGGTTTGTCTAATAGCGCCTGGAGCAAGAGTCCCTGAAGACACTGAAGGTGGGTCAAACAGAGCCGGAAGGAGAAAATTTACTGAGGCACAGTCCAAGCATCCCCATTATCCCCTCCCTTCCCCCCAAAACACCTGGCTCCCTCACACTATGTCCCATCTCCTAAGTTCCCTCCTCCCACACCAAGGTCCCCTGCATGTCCCTCCCTCCTCTTTTCCCGGCCAAATACTTCGACTTTCCCCACCTCCTCCCTGGTAACATCTGTTCCTTAGTATCTCCCTCTTTCAAGTTCTTTCTTTTCCTTTACCTCTGTGCTTCCTTTCCATTTTCCTGACTCCTGGTGTTACATATACTTACATATAAGGGATTGTTATGATCAACAAATGAAGAACATATGTTGCTTGCTTTCCTGAGTTTGTGTTACTTCACTTAGAATAGCAGTCGCTAGTTCCATCCATTGACCTGCAAATTTCATAATTTCATCTTTTTTTACTCCTGAGTAGTACTCCATTGTGTAAAAGTACCAAATTTCATTATACTTTTGTCAGTTGAGGGACATTTAGGTTGTCTGCATTCCTTAGCTCCTGTGAATAGAGCAGCAACAAACATGGATGTATAGGTATCTCAACAGTAGGATGAGTCCTTTCGGTATATGCCAAGGAGTGGTATTACATATGCTGCGTTCATTTGTAGTTTTTTGAGAGTTCTCCACACTGCCTTCCACAGGGGTTGCACGAGTTTGCAATCCTTCCAGCAGTCAATGAGCGTTTCCCCTTCTTCACATTCTCACCAGCATTTGGTTTTTCTTGATCTTAGCCCTCCGACTGGGATAAGATGGAATCTTAAAGTGGATTTTATCTGCATTTCTCTAATTACTAAGGATGCTGAACATTTTTTAAGGTGTTTCACAGCTATTTTTATTTCTTCATTTGAGAACTCAGGTCTATAGTCCATTCTTTAACTGGGTCATTTATTTTCTTATTTGTTTTTTGAGTTCTTTGTATATTCTGGATCTTAATCTTTTGTCAGATACGTAGCTTCTAAAGATTTTCTCCCATTGAGTGGATCTCCTCTTCCCTTCCTGGTTGTTTCTGTTGCTGCTCAGAAGCTTTGTAGCTTAACGAGGTCCCACTTATTGACTTCTGACCTTAATGCCTCAGTAGCTTACATCCCATTTAGAAAGCCCTTTCCTACACCTATATCTCAGAGGGTATTGCCTGTTTTTTTCATTTATGAGTTTCAGCGTCAATACTTCCAGCCTATTCCACCCCACCCTGCTCCCTGTTAGCCTTGGACCCAGACCCACTCCAATTCCTCTGCCTTAGATCCCTGGACTAGCTTCCTAACTCAGACCAGCTAAACCCCAGTATAAATTCCATTGGCTACTGATCTGTCTGATGCACTGCAGTCCTCCCACTACCCTGACCAGCCTATCTACTACCGTCTCACCTCCTACACAGACCAGCCCATGCCCTGCAAGAACCTAAAACATGCACCAATTTGTTTTTCATACCTAAGCATAAACCAGCCAAGCTACATAAATAATATCAGAAGAACCAAAATTCAACTAAACAAAGGCAGAATAGAAGTTTCTACCAGACACACAACTAACAAAAGAACATCTATATACCAAAACAGCAGTGCGAAAACACAAATAATATGAAGAACCAAGAGACTATGTCCCAACAAAATCCACTAGTCCTACAGAGGTGCACTACACTGAGAACCACCCTGAGGAATCCCAGGATGTAGAATTTAAAAGAACAATCATAAACATGACCAAAGAACTAAAAGAAAACAAAGAACTCAAAGAGGACAGACATAAATTTGTGATCGAAGCTCAAGAATTTACAAATATGAAGCTTAATGAAATACCAAAAACAATTCAGGACTTGAAAAGCAAGTTCACAAAAGAGATAGAAATAGTGGGGAAAAAAAGCCAAACGGAAATGAACACTGAACTGAAAAACTCAAAGAGCCGATTGGAAACAACAGGAGAAAGCTTCACAAGCAGAATGAATGAAACAGAAAACAGATCAGGACTGGACGACAAAGCTGAAGATCTGGGCTCCTTAAGCACAGACTACATAAAATTTTTTAAAAACATAGGAATGGCATATCCAGGAAATGTCGGACAACATAAAAAAGAACAAATCTACACATTATAAGCATACAGGAAGGAGAAGAATCTCAGGCCAATGGCATAGACCAAATCTTCCATAGGATGATAGAAGAAAACTTCCTTAAATTAAGGAAGGACTTACCTATGCAGATCCCAGAAGCACATAGAACACCAATTAGACATGACCAGAACAGAAACTCCCTATGGCATAGCATAGTAAAAGCATTAAATGTACAGGAGAGGGCACTAAAAACTGCTAGAGGAAAACAAGTTAGGTAAAAGGAGAACTCATGAGAATTACAGTTGACTTTTCAATAAACCGTGAAAGACAGAAAAGCTTGGACCATAGTATTCCCAGTTCTAAAGGACCATGGATACCAACCCCAAATACAGTTTCTAGCAAAACTATCTATCACAGTCGAAGGGGAACAGAAAATTTTCCATGACATGAATAGGCTGAAAGAATCATGTCCACCAAACCAGCCCTACAGAAAATACTAAGCAATACAAAGAACCGAAGATAGGAATGAACACACCCAGGAGGCTACAGAGAGAAGATATCTCCCAACTCTCACCAGTGAAACTTCCTTCTAAAACAGAATGTGATGTACACAAAAGGCCACAACTGAGCAAGTTTTAAAGAATAGGAGACTGCAGAGTGCGTGTCTCTGGATAGGACTCCTATATTAAACATCACCCAGCCATGACTCAGGGACCATTACAGAAGAGAGGGTGGAAAGATTCTAAGAGCCAGGGTTGGTTCATGAACTCAAGGAAGCAGAGACTTTCAGGCCACTGGAAACTTGCACACGTGAACTTGTGGCAATGGTGACATCAAGCACAGGACCCACGCCAACTCAATCAGGCAAGGGCCCAGAGTGGAGTGAGAGAAATAGGTGACTGGCCAGCCCCAGACTGAGAACTATTGAAGACTGATTACTATTGGGCAAAATAGAGTATGCCTTATGATCTCTAGATAAGTCGACTAGACCCCAGTGGATGAATATGCACTGAAGGACATCTGGGTACAAATGTTTGACCAGATAGGACTTAACATATATAGCAGAATACATGAGGTCTGGTGGGGGCATTTTTTATTCAGCTGATTGATAACTGATACTGAACTTGCTATTATATAGTAACTAGTAAGATCTGGGCTTGGTATAAGAGATTTCTAAATGCTAAGTGAATGTGTCTTTGCAGGAACACTGTGACATATGAACTATTATTATAATTGAGTATTATTGATACAGAAACAGGCACACAATTCAGCTTTCACAATTATCAGACTCATAGGCCAGACATGGTGGCACACACCTTTAATCCTAGCCCTCAGCAAGCAGAGGCAGGCAGATCTCTGTGAGTTCAAGGCCACCCTGGTCTACATAGTGAGTTCTAGGCCACCTGGGGCTACAGGGAGACTGTCTCACAAAGACCAAAGAAAAAAAATGTACAGACTCATATCTAGAAAATTTCCCCAAAGTTTTTGCTTCTAAGATTTATAAAGCACTTACTCTTACTGTGAAAAATTCCTCTTTTTATTAGTAGTAAATCATTTTCAGGTGAGAATCTCAGTGTTATAAGTACTATCAGAGATCACTTTAAACAGTTTGCTTCACAAAAGTGCAATTTCACCAAAGCTCTGATTGTTCTGATCAGAGACATTAAGTGATTTAGCACTTTGAAGCCACAGTTAGTGATCTTTTTACTTGAGATTTAAGTATTTTAATCTTTATGGTCAAGTTACATTCCATTAAAACCTTAAATTTTCTTAAGAGGGAAACTAAAACTTAGAAGTCTACCTAGGAAACTATTATGTCATCACTTTTGTGTTTTAGAAAACTTTCTATACCTATTCAAGCATGCTAGTTCATCTGACTGTATGATTGTGATACGGTTGCCTCATTGAGCAATTTTAAGTTTATGATTTCGATCTGTCCAATTGATGAGCTGACTGGTGACATTATGGAGATCAGATTTAAAGAATCATTTAAATGTTAGTAAGATAGTTTAACCAATAGAGCTATTGGGAACAGAGCTGGACATGAGAAGATTTGCAGGACTGGGACATAAAATGTTCAAAGATCATCTAGTTAGCGAATAAAAGAGTGATGTGGTTGGCATGGTGGTGCATGCCTTTAATCCCAGCACTTGGGAGGCAGAGGCAGGCGGATCTCTGTGAGTTCAAGGCCAGCCTGGTCTACATAGTGAGTTCCAGAACAGATGGAGCTACAGGGAGACCCTGTCTCAAAAAGACCAAAAAAAAAAAAGGAAGGAAGGAAGAAAGAAAAAAAGAAAGAAAGAGTGATGTGTTGAGGTGGACATAAAAAAATCACAACTGCAATCTCAGTGCTTGAGTTGCATAGCAAAAGAACATGAGTTCAAGACCAGCCTGGGCTACTTAGTGAGCCCCTGAACTCCTATCCCCAAAGATATATAGCACCACACTGATTCCTGAAATAGGAGTGCAAGAGAGAAAAGCTATAGTCAGAGCGGAATGAAGGGTTGGCATGACTGCCCATGTCTGGGTGGATTTAGACAATGCATCCATTATAAATCACCAATATTACAAAAAGTGGCAAGAAAAAATAAGAGTAAGGAAAGCATATCCTCTTTTGTACCTTGCTTGGGGAACCAGATGTTGTCCCATTTCAATAGGAATATCATTGAGCTATGCAGGGATACGTAGGCAGAAAACCAAGGCAGAATTCCTACTGAAGATTAACACGTATTTTTCCATGATCTCAAAACATCCAAAAAGTTTTGTCTGGAGGAAGCAGCTGATCTAGTCCCACATAATAAGTTTCTTGAATACTTTTATTTATATAATGGAAATCTTTGCATTATTTTCTTAAATTCTATATAAAAAGTTCTACATTGTTATCCTCAGAATAAAAATTTATGCTTTTGAAGTGAATGAAATAATATATGATTTACAAGCTATTTGCCAGGATAAACACATTATTCTATGGTATACTGGGCTTTTCTTTTAATACCATTCCCCTTTCTGATTAGAGAAATGTTTATTGCCTCATGAGACACACATTTTCAAATGGCATCTGAATGTGTTTCTAGCAAAGCTGTTTGCAAGTCAGATCTGGCAAGGTAGAGAACTGCTTAGCTTCATATTTCCAAATATCCAAGCACACCCATCTAATTGACATGGTCCGTAAGCAGCTCAATATAGAAGCATCCACTAATGTTACCATAATATGGATTTGGCAACATCAAAAGGCAATTATCCAGGCATTAATAGAGAATTAAATTTGTGATATTCAAGCTTTTATGAGAAAATACAGCTCTTGAGAACTGAAATATTTATTATGTAAGCTGCCAAAAATTCACAGTATACACCTTATTTAGCTATTTTTTCCCTTATTTTTTGTTAATAAATTCTGTTTGTGTTTGTAATAATCTTTTAAAACAACATTAAATAAAGGAAAAAGAAATGAACTCTAAAAGGTGAATGTGCCCTTCATCAAGTTCTCATCAATAAAATGGAAAGGGAAGTTGGACTGAAGAATAGTCTTCAGAGCCAGAAGCAAATAGATTAAGTTGCATGCTATTAATATGTACATAATACATATGTCCTCTATCATACACAACATAATGTCTCCTATGAAGCCAGCCATCAAAAATGAAAAGTAAAAAATAAATACTAATGTGGAAAAAGGGTATTCTTCCAAATCCAGCTCAATTCTGTGCTCACAGAAACTAGGGAAAGTAACACATGGTCTCTGCACCTCTAGATCATCATCCACAGAAGGACCGAAGAGTTTGCCGTCAAGGGGAGAGGGCAGTAGAGCAGAGGAAGGGGTGGGGAGGCAAAACTAATGATTAATATTCTTGGAAAAGCCATATGAAAATCAACTACTTTATTCTCTGTGTGTGTGTGTGTGTGTGTGTGTGTGCGCATGCTAATTTGAGTTACCCCTACACAATGGGATAATGGTCCTCCAAAAAGCCGTAGATTGCCAAATAAAAAGCCCAGTTCCAATTGTGGGATACCTTCTTGAAGTTGTTGGTCAAGGGAGGCCCAGAGAACCCCCCAAAATGATACAGGCTATTGCATTGCTCTTGAATGCCCAGAAGAACTTGATGGTGTGACTTTATTTCTGAAGACACCATACAATTTGTCACAGGTCATGGAGAAATCAAGCCGCTACTGAACAGGAAGCTTCCTCCCTGCTGGCTAGCTTCTGTAGTGGAAGTTACTATACAAACTGTTGAGGGAAAAAAAGTCGTCAGCAGACTTACCCAGGTATGAACCCTGTGGGCTACAATAATGATAGGTTTGGCAACATATGCTCGAGTCCAACAATGGCGTGAATATTATGGGAGCAACCAACTGCTTTCTGTCTGGATTTCAGTTCTGCTCAACAGGGAGCTAGGTATGCCTGTAACTATAAATCTGGCCAGAAACCTGCGGACAGAGAGCTCATAGGTCCTAGGAGGGGAGATAATACTATTTTGCTAAGTGGACATTATATTGAACAGACATACATCTATTTTCTATCTATCTATATATAGATAGATTATATATATATATATATATATATATATATATATATATATATATACATATTATATATATGTAATATAGAGACTCACAACTTGTCAGATTGAAGAGAATAATTGTTTACAGAGTACTCGGGAGTAGTAAATGAGACCTCACACTCCCATCCCCCAAGTCTCTGGAACTGTTACAGAAGACGGTGCACAAATATTGTAAGATCCAGGAGTTGGGGAGGACTAATAAAACACTGTATTCAGGACATGACAGGACCATTGCACTCATGAACCCACAGCAGCTGTAGTTGCCTATGTAAGACTTGTATAAGGTCAAGTCAATCAACATTCCAGAATAAAGTAAGGAGGGGCATATAAGCCCTACCAACAATTGAGGAGCTATTTACAGGAGATGGCTGCAAAGGGGTGAAGAATCAGTTTTCTTAAGGGCTTGTTTTCTGGTAGGATCACCATGCTCCAGTGGATGGTCTCACACCAATGTATATATTGGCAGCAATAATAATTGGACTCAGTGATATATATATATATATATATATATATAGACTTGAATTTGGGAGGAAGTTCATGGAATGATCCAGGAGAAGTTGGACAGGGGAAGTGAGAGGTGAATATGTTTGAAATACATTGTAAGCATGTATGAAATTCTCAAAGAATAAATTAAAATACTGTATTAATAAAAAGCACGTTTGTGCAATTATTTGCTTCAAAGCACTGGATTCCCTCTCTAGGAACCTCTGTTTATTGGAGTAGTGTTAAATCTTTGGATAACTTTGATTAGACATGATATCGAAGCAGAGTCTCCACTGCCATGGCAGACCTCTTGAAGCATGATTTCTAGAGAGCTCTCTCCAGCCAGAATTGGCAAGCCAGTAGATGGCACTGTGCCATCATCGTGGGAACAGCCAGCTTTTGAGTGTAGGCACTAGTCTCTCAATCAGAAGTCTTAATCATTTTCAGTAATTAACACTGTCACACTGTTTTTTTCTTTGTGATTATAAGGTGAACTTGATACATTCTAATTTTAATAATTATATTCTACTTAATTCTCTCTGCTGTCAGGTGGATGAAACTGGAAAGAAAGCTTGCTAGCTTCAAAACTTGAGTAAATAACAGGGGCAGAGGTAATGAAATTATCTGTTCTCTGATGAAATGATAATTGAATGTCAGTTTCCCAGAAGCCTTCAGGGCGTGATACTGAGACTGTGAACATTGAAAACAACAGCCATGTGTGATGCGCTAGCTTATTATGAAGTGCTTAACATTATGCTATCAGATCAATTCAGAGGTACAAACCGTTATGAACATGGGATACAGATAAATGTGGACATGAAGATCTGAAGAAATTATTTTCCGATTTGTTCAGTTTTCTAGGGAAAGTGAGGAGGGTTAGATGATCAGCTGAGTGCGAAGATGGAGGGAGAGGTTAGAAACGGTGAGGGCAGAAACGCGGAGAACGGTCCTCCAGGAGAATGGAGAATGAATGAATTGAGGAAGATGTGATTTCAGTCCAGTTTTGAGAGTAGGCTGAAGGTTTGCGCTCTAATTGTAAATGAGAACGATAAAACTCTAGGCTCAACCCCAGCCACGTTTATAGCCATAAGAATAGTATAGGCAGAATTTAGTCATGGTTGAGGTTTTCTAAGAATCATAGAGAAAAGTAAGAACAAAAGCGTCAAGGATATCTACCATGGAATGATTACAAAGCCTGTCGATGGGATCCTGATGAAAATTCTTCTATTACAGTTTTACTTCTTTATTATTTGGGAAGGGTACATGGCATCATGCACATGTGGAAATCAATGAACAATCTTCAGGAGCTGGTTCTGTTCTTCCATCATGTGGGTCCCAGGGATAAAACTCAGGTTGTCAGGTTTGGTGTTGGGGTCCTTTACCTACTGAGCCATCTCTCTAACCAAGTATGAAAGTTAAGAAGAGGAAGAGGATTCGAAGGAATGAAAACAAGTGAGGCCTGTGATTGAAGGTCAGTCGTGGGAGGGTTGAAAAGCTGTTAATGTGCTAGATGAAGTGAAGTATTACAACTGCCTGTAGCAATCAGCAAGAGGTGTGTGCGTCTGAGATCACAAAAGGCTGTGGTTATTAGACAGGAAAACCTTTAGTAAATGATATAAATTCATGCTGAGGAAGAAGGACAAAATCATTGATGGGAATGAGTCAAAGAAAATAAGAGGTTAAGAGGTCAATATGTTGTGTTACTCACATGTTTCATGAAGTCATCAGGAAGAAAGAAATGTTGCAAAGAATGACAGTGAACAAAAAAGCAGAAGATCAAGAAATAAAGGAGAATCATCTCTTAGATGACAGCTTAATTATACAATATATGAAAATGATATTCAAAGACAGACTATCTTAGAGCATAGGGAGAAGAATAGTTGAAAAATGAAAATGAAGAAAAAAGTGCATGTTCTGAAATCACGCTGATGCAGAGGTCACCTCTTAAGAGTGTGGCTGGAAAGGTAGGGTCGTCATCTAGGCTTCTGCTAGAGCAACAAGGGACCAGAATCATACAGGAAGAGTGTGTATGAGATTTAATTAATGTCTGGCTTGAGAATTTAGAATTTGTGAAGGAATGGAGAAGTAGTGAAAGAAGGGATTGAAATTTGTGGAAATTGGTGTGAAAATGAGGATTACCTAGAGGCAACATAATGGGAAAAACATTTTTTTTTTTAATTCATGTAGATTCACAGTCGGTGACAGTGTGATAAGGTTATGGGTACTGGGGCCAAAGAAAGACGAGGTAGCTAAAGTTTTACTAGCTTTAATGGAGGCAAGGAGACCTATGGAAATTAGGTAGCTCCCACTGCAGGAAACCGCATTGCCTTTTATTGACGTTCACTCTGGGCACTTTGGGGGAGATGAGTCGAAACATCAGTAAATAATTGCCATCTTGAGGCTGGAGAATGGTGTTTAACTTTTCTGGAAGTCACTGTGTTTCTCTGTCAGAAAGACCCTGTCTTCAGTTCTGATGAGCATTGATTACGTCAACTTTATATTCCTTCCTTCACACTTTATAGAGGGAACATGGCTGCTAATTAACAGTGCTTTGCTTTGTCCCTCTCTTTGGAGCAGGTAGAACTGTCTTATAGATGTAAGCATTGGCCTTTTCACTTTGAGCACGTTATTGTTGTTTATGTTCTATCTTCTTCACGAATATTGTGTGTTTCCTTAAAGTCTTTGTTCTTTTACTTTAGACCAATTGAAATCTCTGTGGACTGGGAGAAGAGACTCTCTGCCTAATCCAGGTAAGCTGAGAAATGACTCATGTTTTTCTGGGCTTCTGCCTAAAGCATATTTAGTCTCTATCTGTATTTATCGCTATTTCTATTCATCTCTATCTTTTGA
>NW_008356845.1:1560435-1630114 GCF_000622305.1 Nannospalax galili
ATAATTTTGCAAATTTTTATTTAGCTTACATATAATTATCACACATATTTTGCAGCAACCATGAATATTGGCACTCACATACAATGTGCACTGATCACACTTGAATAACATATCATCATCTCAGACACTGATCATTTCTTTCTGATGACAAAATTCAAAATCTTGGCTTCTAGCTACACTGAAATGCATTATGTATTATTGGTAGCTATAGCAACCATATTGTGCCACAAAACATTCAAACTTGACTCTGCTAACTAAGGGTTTCACCCTGCTCTCCAACCTCACCCATCCCCTTCCTTACTGTAAATACTTTCAGTTGTTCAAATTTTTCTGAGAATACTCTTTGCAATATCCTTGGGAATGAGGTCTAAAAGCACCAAATTTGAACTAACATCTCGGTCTAATAAGACACCTTAGTCACTACTCTTTATTCTGCCTTAGTCCCTAAAGTTTTAAATGCCCAGCCAGTGGGGGAAAGGAGGTAGGTATCTAAAGGTGAAGTGAAGAAAAATATCAATACAGGCTCCAAGAGCTTCTGGGGAATTATAGCTCATTCCCCAGTCTTCACACAACTCCACAATCCAATATCCTCATTTCCTGGAGCTTCTAATTCCTTAGCAATTTAGTTCTGACCTATCCATTAGCTTGTTTCTAAATGCCATGGTCTTTCACAGGTCCCCGATTTCAGCTGCCCTGACTCTGCTTCGCCTCATACTGCAAATACATCTGATTCCCTACTTCTAAAATTGTTGACCTTTCTCCTCTGATGCCCCCTTTCCTTTGCTCTGTGCTTTGTGAGACATTTATGTCTGTTTTTCCAGGTGCTTCTATTTTACTGGAATATGAAGCATAGATCTTAAAATGTGTTTAAGCTTCCCTGCTATCTGTAATCACCTTTTCCCAGTGCAATGCCAGGATGCTAACGTGCTCCTGTTGAAGCAAGTAGAGCTTTGAGATAAGTCCATTCACCAGAAACACTTTTGTCATTGCTAAACTAGAAGTCACACATGAAATGTAGAAAATTCCAAAGATTCTACAATATTCTCAGAGGAAAGTGGGAGTCATATATATCCATGCATACCTACATACATATTTAATTCTACATGAGAGACACCACCATGGAAATTTTACAAGGCTGTCAGCCAAACTTCATGTAGGCTAATCTAGCAATTGCTAAATGGAGAAGCACACATCATGTTTGACTCTCAAGACCATCTTCTTGAATTTGTTCCACACATCCTCCCACAGCACCTCAAATGACCCTCAGTTACCGAACATGGAGGATTTTTCCTGGGGTGTGTTGCCATTTAATGGATGTGTATTAAAGTATAATGACTATACTCTGTGTCACAAGTTTGTAACATAAATACTAATCCTTGCAATGTCTGAAAGTATTAGGCAATGACATATTAATGATTTCAAAATTTCTCTGTCTTTTTTTTTTTTTTTTTTTTGGCCTTTTTGAGACAGGGTCTCCTTGTAGCCTCAGCTGTCCTGGAACTCACTATGTAGACCAGGCTGGCCTCGAACTCACAAGGATCAGCCTGCCTCTGCCTCCCGAGTGCTGGGATTAAAGGCATGCGCCACCACGCCCTGCCCTCTCTGTCCTTTTAACATAAAACTCATACATAGGTAAGTGATTTTTAGACATTTCCCCAAGGTGTTCGTCCAGCCTGTGGTTGTGACAGTCTGGAGGGGCAGGAGGAGAAACAGAGAGAGAATAGAGAGGGTGTGGAATGTAAGTTGACTCATGCTTGAGCATCTTGCCCAGGCACATTATCCTCAGTTCACTTCAGCATGAGAGATGAGGAGTACATTCAACACAATAAAAGGCGTGCTCTCACTTCAAAAATGTGGACTTCTTAAAACCCAGGTAAGTATGTGAAGCGTTGGTAAGTGCATTTCCTGACGGAGGCGAGACAAATATGGTGCCATAATTTAGCAGATGAGACTTTAAAATCCTCGGAAGAATTGGCCGTTTTTCTTCCTACAAATTGGATTTGCATGCCTGTGTATTCCATCACTGCTTCCCCATCAAATCCATCACATCCTAAATGGCATTAGAAAAACAAATGCTCTTCTTCTAATGAGTTTTTCGTGAGTTCCTTCTCTATTTCCTCGCTAACGTTCTTTGCTCATCAGCAAGAGTAACACATTTTCACTTTCAAATAAGTTTGAACTGAAATTCCAGAAGAGAAGTGGGTGGTAAATGCCTGGCAAGGTAAATAATTTGATAAGACATAAAAGTAATGAAAGACATAAAAGTAATGAAATTTCAGCCACTAGTCAGTGGAGCTTGAAGGTTTAATTTTACTAAGAATTATTAGAGAAAGAAAAATGGGAGCCAATAAGTTAAAATTGCAAGACTAATCCTCACTAAAGAGAAAAACAAGATGATTTACTAAGGGAAACTTTCTTGCTGTAAGCCAGTGATATTGATATTTTCACGGTAATAACTAGAATACGGGTTATGATCTATTTTTGTATTGTTGCTTAGCTTTACTTTCCATGTCTGAAGAATGTGACAGGGGAGCATACATCAAATATGATCAGGCTCAGAGCAGCTCCTGTTTTCCTCTCATAATCCACATCTACCTCCCTGTCTTGAATTCACCAGCTCAGACAGCAACAAAGACTGTAGCTTTAAAGAAGAGAAATCATTCGCATCTCTGGTATCCATTTGTGTCTTAGTTTTTCTTTCTTATTTTCACAGCCTTGAAGGATTAATCTCAGAAAGTACATGAATTTCTTTCAAAAAGGTATTAAGGAAAATATAGTCACCAGCTTCAAATAACACATTACTTATTCATTCTGACTCATGCAAAACACTTTACACTACCTTTGGACTTGGTCTGATAGTCAAAATTACCATGTTGGGAATATGTACCTGACCTAATTTCTAGAACTGTGAGGCACAAAGGCAAACCAGCATACTGAAGGCCAATGCTTACTAGGTCAGTCTCAGTATTAATTGATAATAAAAATTTGCATTGTACCAGCAGCATTATAATTTTAGTACAGTCCATCTTAAAATTAGCTAATAGAAAACCTTTTAAAGGCCATTTCTCACATGTATTCAATTTCATTTAAAGTGTTATGCATTCAGGGGGCATAATTAGAAATGAATTGGTCACACTTAGACTAAACTATTTCTTTGTAAAAGACCAACATTATAGTCTATAGGAAGCTAATGATACTTGGGACTTTAAGAAACTGAACGAACAAGCCACAAAAAAAAGATTGAAATAATTCCATGCATTCTATCAGACCACAATGCAATAAAACATAAAATCAACACTGGAAGAAACCCTAATAACTGCATGAACACATGTAGATTAAACAACATACTCCTGAATGATGAATGGGTGAAAGAAGAAACTAGGAAAGAAATAAAAGTATTCCTGGGACTAAATGAAAAGGACAATACAACACAATTAAACCTCTGGGACACATTGAAAGCAGTCCTTAGAGGGAAGATTATAGCTCTACGTGCCTACATTAAAAAATCAAAAAGAACACAAATAAATGACTTAACGTTGCAACTCAAGACATTTGAAAATCCAAAACACATGAAACCCAAACCCAGCAGACAAGAAGTAACAAAAACCAGAGCAGAAATTAATGAAATAGAAACAAGAAAAACAATACACAGAATCAATGAATCCAAGAGCTGGTTCTTGGAAAAAATAAGATTGGAAGACCCTTAGGCCAGTTAACCAAAAGAAAGAAAGAGCACCTCAAATCAACACAAAGATGAAAGGGGAAGCATCACAACAGACACCAAAAAAGATTCAGAACATTATAAGGAAACATTTAGAAACCTATACGCTACTAAATTTGAAAACCTGAAAGAAATATACGGGTATCTAAAAGCATGGGAACCACCAAAACTAAACCAAGTAGAGATCAGACCCATAACACACAAGGAAATTGAAACAACAATACAAAACCTCCCAACTAAAAAAGAAATCCCAGGACCAGACGGAATTACAGCAGAATTCTATCAGACATTTAAAGATCTATACCCAATACTACTTTATTTATTCAAAAAGACAGAATCAGAGGGAGAACTTCCAAATTCCTTCTATGAAGCCAGCATCACTCTAATACCAAAGCCTGATAAAAATACAACCAAAAAAAAGAAAATTACAGACCCATATCCTTAATGAACATAGATGCAAAAATTCTCCCCAAATACTTGCAAACCGCATACAGACACACATCATAAAAGATCATCTGTGAATAAATATGTTGGTCTTATTTCAGAGATGCAGGGATGGTTCAATATACGTAAATCAACAGATAAATGGACTCAAACACAAGAACCATATGATCATCTCAACAGATCCAGAGAAAACTTTTGACAAAATTCAACATACGTTTATGTTCAAAGTTCTAGAGGAAGGAATTGGACTGGAGGGAACATACCTCAACATAATTAAAGCCATATACAACAAACTCACAGCCAACATCATTCTAAAAGGGGAAAAACTAGAAGCATTTCCCTTAAAATCAGGAACCAGACAAGGATGTCCACTATCTCCACTCCTTTTCAACATAGTGCTTGAAACTCTTGCTAGAGCAACAAGACAAGAGAAGGAAATTAAAGGAGTAATAATTGGAAAAGAAGAAAAATTATACCTTTTCACAGACTATATCATATTATATCTAAAAGTTACCAAAAATTCCACCAGAAAACTCTTAGAAATGATTAACACTTACAGTAAAGTGGCAGGTTACAAAATTAATCTACAAAAGTCTGTAGCCTTTCTATATACAAGCATCAGAGAGAGAGAGAGTACATGGAAACACTCTCTTTTACAATAGCCTCAATATATATATATATAATACCAATGATAAGCAGTCAGAGAAAGAGCACAGGGAAACCCTCCCATTCACAATAGCCACAAAAAAGATATAGATATCAGAATATACCTGACCAAAGACATTAAAGACCTCTACAATGAAAATTTTAAATCTTTAAAGAGATTGAGGAAGACATCAAACAATGGAAGGACCTCCCATGTTCATAGATTAGAACAATTAATATTGTGAAAATGACCACTCTACTAAAAGTCATTTACAGATTCAATGCAATGCCAATCAAAATCCGCATGACATTCTTCACAGAATTGGAAAAAAGCATCATAGGGAAGCAAAAAAGATCTCGAATATCCAAAGCAAAACCTGAGCACTAAGAGCAATGCTGGGGGGATTACTACATTAGATTTTAAACTATATCACAGAGTTATAGTCATAAAAACAACATGGTACTGGCACAAAAATAGACTGGTAGATCAATGTAACAAAATTGGAAACCCAAATATGAGTACATGTGATTTTGGCCACCTGATATTTGACAAAGAGGCCAAAAACATTCACTGGAGGAAGAACAGCATGTTCAGCAAATGGTCCTGGTAAAACTGGATCTCCACCTGTAGAAGAATGAAACTAAACCCTTATCTTTCACCTTGCAAAAAGTCAACGCCAAATGGATTAAAGACCTTAATCTGAAGCCTGCAACTCTGAAATTGTTAGAAGAAAACATTGGCAATAACCTACAAGATATAGGTGTAGGAAAGGACTTTCTAAACCAGACATCAATTGCTGAGGAAATAAGGTCAAGAATCAACAAATGGGACCTCATTAAAATATTTTGCTTCTGTACATCAAAATAAACAGCCAAGGAAGTAAAGAGAAAACCCATAGAGTGGGAGAAATTCTTCACCAGCAACACATTTGACAGAGGTTTACATCCAGAATATATAATGAACTCAAAAAACAAAGAATTAAGAAAGGAAATAATCCAATTTAAAGATGGGCTAAGGTGCTGAACAGAGAATTCTCAAAAGAAGAAATAAAGATGGCTAAGAATCATTATAAAAGGTGTTCAACATTGTTAGTAATTAGGGAAATGCAAATTAAAACCACTTTAAGATTTCATCTTACCCCAGTCAGACTGGCTGAGATCAAGAGAACAAATGATACCAAATGTTGGAGAGGATGTGGGGAAAGGGGAATGCTCATCCACTGCTGGTGGGATTGCAAACTTGTTCAACCCCTGTGTAAAGCACTGTGGCGAACTTTTAAAAACCTACAAATTAACCTACCATTTCACCCAGTTACACCACTCTTTGGCAGATACCCAAAAGAACTCATCCTATTGCAGAGACACTTGCACATCCATATTTGTTGCTGCTCTTTTCACAATAGCTAAGAGATGGAAGCAACCTAAGTGTCCCTCAATTGACACGTTACAATGAAAATGTGGTTCATTTACACAATGTACTTCTACTCAGCAGTAAAGAAAGATAAAATCATGAAATTTGCAGGTAAATGGATGGAACTAGAAACTGTTATACTAAGTGAAGTAACACAGACTCAGAAAAAACAAATGAAATATGTTCTTCTTCCTATATGGATCCTAGCACCAAATCCTGATAAGTGAGTATGTATCCAGACATAACTACAGGAACCAGAATAATGAAAAGGAACCAGGGAGGTAAAGAAAAAGAAAGAACCCGAGAGAGAACAGTAGGACACAGGGGTTACTAAGGGAGATGTGGATAAAAATGGGGTTATTTAAATGGGAGGGGGAGGGAGGGTTATATAGGAACATTGGAGATAAAGGGAAAGAAGGAGCTCAAGAGAGGTGGGACCATAGGAGAAGGGTATTATTAATTGAGAAATGGGGAAAATGGGGGCACTTTAAATGGGGAAACCATGGCAGAAGGGTTAGACAACAAGAGAGATAAATAATGCCTAGCTAGTTTTAAAAAACCAGAGGGAACCATATTAGTCCATCAACCTACTGACAAATTGTACATACATTATCTCTATGTGAGTCCATGTGTATAGCTAAAGGCTACATAACAAGAAACAGTGCCAGACAAGAGATACCTTCCTTTGAGTTGTTGGCCAGGGTGGTCCAAGAGACTCCCAAAATTACTCAGGCTATTGCCACAGCCCTTGATGGCATCCCAGAACTTGAAGGTAAGACCCTACTGCCAAAAACATCAGACACAGGATTTGGAGCAATAGAGCTACAACTGACCTAGAAGCCACTTCCCCTGAAGGTGAGCTCTCATGGCTTTGGAAAACACTATGAAAGTGCCAAGGGAAACCATCAATGGATGATCCAGCACCAGTTTCAAGACCAAAAAACCACATCAATGGCCAGCATAGCATATATCTTTGGTGCAGTAATGGCACTTTTATCTTGGGGGCAACCAACAGCTACCTAATTTGACTAAAAGCCCACTCTAAGGGAGGAAACTCAACTGTGATACTGTAACATAACCTAATACACATGGCCAGAGTCGTCATATATCTTAAAGAAAACCCCAGAACTCTCACATCGTTAGACTAATGTGATTTCTTACTGTGTTTGAAATATGTATCCTTACATTTACAGACAAATATCCCAGTCACCACTCATCAAAGAAGCTCATTTTGCAGCAGTCAGAGACTAATGCCAAGTACCACAACTGGTCACACATGGACATTGTCTATGAATTGCCCAGGTTCATGGGACACTTACAATTCAACCTCTACACCTAAGGTTCATGGAACATAGAACAGGGATGAAGAGGACACTAGGGAATCAGTTCTCAATAATGAAGCTCCTCATGCAGCAGAGGGCCAGGAATGAAAAACATCACAAATGGCCAAAATGTAAAGATCAAGCGTCTGCTAAATAATGGTCCTTGGACAGGACCCCTTTATTAAACTTCACCCACCTATGGTTCAGGGACCATTGTGGAAGAGGGGGCAGAAAGACTGTAAGAGCCAGGGAGAAGGTGCAGGACCATATGGAAACAGAGTCCTACAAGCTCCTGGGAAGCTGCTCATATGATTCTATGACAATGGTGTGGCATACACAAGTCCCATGTAAACTCGGGCAGACAGTAACCGAGCATAGGGCTGGGAAAATGGACAGCAGACCCCAATCGTATCTGAAGGAATGTTGGAAACTGATTGCTGCTAGATGAAGAATAGCTGATTTTTCTAAAACAAGGGTCTCTAGATAGGCTGACCAGACTCACCAGATGGACTTACACTGGGGAACGGCTGGGGGAACTACAACACAGTGGGCAGTAACAGGGATGACAGAGTATATGGGTTTCAGTCAGGAGTGGGAGGGGATGCTATAGGAGGGCGCCAGCGGGGATGAAGGAAGAAAGATGATTAAGATTGTTTAATTTATTTTTTTGTGTGTATGAGTGTTATGCCTGCATGTGTGTAAGTGCACCCATGTCGTGCAATGCCCATGGAGGACAGAAGAGGGTGTTGGATCCCTGGAACTGGAGTTATGGACAGTTAGCTATCGTGTGGGTGCTGGTATTTGAACCTGGCTCCTCTGCAAGAGCAGCCAGTGTTCTTAACCACTGAGCCATCTCTCCAGCCCTGATTAAGATTGTTTGAGATGTTCTGTATGAAACACACACACACAAAAAATCAATAAAAAAATAAAAAATAAAAAAAATTATTTAAAAAAAGAAAGAAAGAACATTAACTTTCCCATTCACATTGGAAATCTACAGGTCCTTGACCAAAAGACAAGAAAGTATCTCCACATCCAATGTACACTCTATTTAGCCTAAAGTCCTTCTGAGCAACACATAACTCAAGTTCACACTGGATGCATTGCCTAGGGCACAGACAATCAAGCTATAAACTCTTTTTGCAAGCGAGTTTATTACCAAGTCTTATTCTATAGAGAAACATCTATGAATTCAGCTGTTACACGTGTTTGTTAACAATTCCCTCCTGAACTGATCTCATCATATGGAGGACTAGACGTCACTAGGGCTGAGGGATATACCCTTCCAAACAAAAACCTTTAATATGGTAATTAATAATGAAATATGAAATGGAAATATGCAAGACAAATTTAAAAGTCAGTGTTCTGTGCTGGAGAGATGCCTCCATAGTTAAGTGCACTGACTACTCTTCCAGAGGATCTGGGTTCGATTCCCTGTGCCCACATGCAGCTAATAAGCATCCATAACTCCAGTTCCAAAGGATCTGACACCCTCTTCTGGACTCTGTATGCGTTGCATGACACAGGTGCATTTGCATACATGCAGGCAAGACACTAATACACATAAAATAAAAATAAACAAATAGAGACTATTGTGTCAAGTTAATGTCCCAAGACATTCCACACAGAAATTCAATTTAAAAAATTTAAAGGTAAATAAATTTAAAAAATTTAAAATTGAATGTTACTTAATCAAGCACTTGTAAGGTAAAGATAGTCTTCATTCACTATAATCCCCCAACTTTATTTTTTTTTTAATTTTGAAGTTGGCTATATCTGAAATCTTCATGAGTGTCAATGAAACACTGGATGTTTGTTTTATAAGAAAACCAAATGTGATGTTTAGCACTTAAATGCATCATCTACAATAACAGTGGTTGTTGCAGTGTGGCCTAGTATGCTCCATGCACTGTAGACCTTCCTTACATAATATCACCTGTTTTCACCTTCTTGAAAACTGCTGCAAATTCTTGCTTATAAGATGGATCCACTACTCAAGGGTTCAGCTGAAGGTCTATCCCATGTGAAAAAGAATCAGGTGTGGAAGAAAGCATACTCTATCTCTCTATAACAAAGTAAACCAATCGAAATGCAAACCTGCACAGTGGCATGGAGGTGACCAGAAGTAGCTACTCCCACAGTGGGAATCATGCAGTGTAACAGGTCAGCTTGAAAGTGGGTGGCCCCTGCCATCCTTACCCCTATGCAGGACTGAACAGTTCCTCCTAATTTACAAGGATAATGAAACAGATCAAATTGTTAGGAGCTGTTACATTAACTGACAGTGTACTTTGACCTTATGCTTGGCAGACTTGTTCTATTAAAAACCAAATCAGAGCAAAAATGTGTCTGGGAAAATCCTTAAATATATTTGGTCAATTTTCTCAATTTTGAGTGAGAAATGTGCAGTTCTCAATGAACTTCGTCTATGCTCATGCAGTGCAGATGCTAAGATGGGTTTGTGCCCCTTGTGATTAGCTGATGAAGCATAATTAACTTAATTAGGAATATTGGTTTGCCTTCTTTGTTACTCTTATCTAGAACAGGAACAGGAGCAAATGCCAATTCAACCAAGCCTTAATTAGAGTCATGCAATGTTTCCTCAAGATATTCTGCAAAAGAAAAGCAAGAAATATTATACACTACTAACAATAATAAATATTCACTGCTATTTGTGATTTGGATATGTGGGAGTTCTTAACTCAGCACATCAGTGAAACTGAGGTCTTTTTGTGAGGGCAGACAGCATGCTGTATCATTTGCTATATATATTCAAAACCCTTAAAAATAGCAGTGGTGGTGCACGCCTTTAATCCCAGCCCTCGGAAGGCAGAGGCAGGCAGATCCTCTGTGAGTTCGAGGCCAGCCTGGTCTACAGAGTGAGTTCCAAGCAGCTGGAGCTACAGGGAGACCCTGTCTCAAAAAACAAAGACCAGAAAAAAAATACTTCAAGTAACTATCTTCCAAGATAGCTTAATTTATCTTATTTTACTTTTACCATCCTGGTGAAACAGGCATCATGTTCCATTTCATAGGTTAAGAAAGTGAGAGATTAAGAGGACAAATATTTTGAATAAGATCAAGCATTAGTGTTAGGTCCTGATTCTAACCATAGCTTAGCTGAGCCTGAGACTTGTTTGCCGGATAGCTCTGCTGTTTCTTCTTACCAAGCCTTTGGCTGGTGGCACATCTATTGCTTGTATGACACATAATTAATCCTCTGACCATTATTAAAGTCTTTGATGGAGGTTGAAGAGATGGCTCAACAGTTAACAGCACTGGCTGCTCTTCCAGAGGACCTGGTTTGATTCCCAGCATCCACATGGCACCTAAGAACCATTACAGATGGATCCAATACCCTCTTCTGGCCTCCACAGGCTTTTCACAACACTGGTGCACTTATATACATGCAGGCAAAACACAAGCAAATGCTTTTTTTTAAAAAAAAACAGTCTTTGGGGTTTTTACAGGCCAGGCTGAGATTACCTTTGAGTCAATATAAGGGTGGCTATCTGATTTCCAGGGGGGAACACGTTGAAGCCATTTCGTCTTTTGCAGGAAAAGCAGTAGGAAAGCTCGAGATAGCTTCTAAACCCAGCAAATACCCATGTCTCCATAGAGGCAAGATGGCCTTTGTGAGCAATGTACAGGCCCTTAGCTTCATAAAACAGTCACTGTAGGAAGAATATAATCTATAGGAGAAATGAAATCACCACAGATTAAATACATGGCCGTGTTTCTTTTCCCCCCTCAATCCTTGAAAATTGTCTCTTATTTTTGTTTCAAAAATCCAGCCACTAGCCTACTAAGACACCTCCCAACCAGATAGCAACATCCGTGCAAGAACTTACTTTCCTTACAACTTTAGATGTTAAAAAAGACAGTTAAATAAGATAGTGTGACTTTGCTTATTGTCCTTGAGGATAATTTTACATCAAGAGATGGAAGAGTCTGAACTCACTTGTCTTCAGTAGCTGATGGATTTTATCTTTTATGACTTTAGTGTGTAACAGTGTCCACCTTTGATGCTTAGTCTACAGCATCATTTGAAATTAGTAGCAGTTTACCAAATATATTGAGCAAGACCAATTAAAATTTATATTGGAGCCAGGCGTGGTGGCTCAAGCCTTTAATCCCAGCACTCGGGAGGCAGAGGCAGGTGGATCTCTGTAAGTTCAAGGCCACCCTGGTCTACATAGTGAGTTCCAGGACAGCTGAGGCTACAGGGAGACCCTGTTTCAAAAAGACCAAAAGAAAAAATTTATGTTGGAAACATGTATTAAGACCTTTTTATTAAGTTTTGCAATATATAACAAATTATTCAAGAAAAACAAAATAGATTGAAGAGAAATTTTTTCAAAACTTAGAGAATAACGAAATGCTTTATAAAATTATAGTACAATGGCTTGGAAGCAGGAGTGAGAAGGCTAAGCAGTTTCAAAATCAATTATATTAACCCAAAGTAATTTCTTACTATATTCTAAATGCATGTCCTTATATTTACAGATAGCGTACCTCTCACCACTCATCAAAGAAGCTTCTTTTTGCAACAGAAAGAGACTATTACAAAGTTCTGCAATTGGTCAGATACCAAGAATACGTATCTGTGAGGTGTTCAGCCTAAGTGATAGATCTACAATGCAACCTCTACACCTAAGGCTCAGGGAACATTGTGGAAAATGGGACAGAAAGAATGTAAGAGCCAGAGGGAAAAGTCGCTTGCTGGTTAATGCATTCTAGACACAATAGGGAAGCTACATCATTGAAACCTCCACAGAATGGTAGTCTAACAAGACTGATGTGCCAAGGTCAATGGGAGAAAAGTCATAGGGTTCCACCTCAAGATGAAGAACTACAGGCAATCAATGGATGGTGAGGGAAGAAGAATCAGTGTTCTCCAGGGATGAGCTCCCTAAGGAGTTATCTAATGCCAAGTGCCCAACCCTAAGCATAGTTACTCAGGAGTACCACTAAAGGAACTCTTTGCAACATATAGAATATATATGCATTAATACTACATAATTACATATATGCAATAATAATAAAGTAGTGGACAACAAATTGGGAGGGAGTGGCAGGAGTGAGAAGGACACTGGGAGGGGTGGAGACAGCGCTGGTGTCTGATATTCACAAAAGTCAAAGAAAACTAAAATTGAAAAATTAAAATTAAAATTGATGCCAACCACCTAAAACAGATCAATACATTAGGTATAAACTTACTTGATGTCTAGTCATAATAACAGAAATGACAAGTACATGTCTATCTAATGCTTACTTGTCAGCAAATTTCCTTTGGCTCCTGTGACATATGTTACCTATGAAATTAATCATTTTACCATAAACCACGGAGACAATAGAGGAGTCAAATTTAAAGCCTAATTTGTCAGCCTCAGAATCTAGGCTTCTAACCAAGAGGCACAATACTTGCACCCACTTGTGAAAGAGATGTACTCTTGCTCTAGAGTGTGAAAAGCTTCTAATCATGTATTTATTAAAAATTTTTAAAAAGTGATTAAAAAAATAATAATTCTTCAAAGCATAAAAATTTGCTCCTTAATAATTAGTAGATGTGCAAAGCATTATCATTGAACTCTACCTGATGACTTTATATCTATGCTCAGATGCCAAGGAGCTCAGAAAGTAACTGACTGTGACTAGTAATAATCGGATATATAGAGATTAGAAACGCATGTGCAAACATCTTAATGTCAGTTGCATTAAAAATGAAGTTTTCTGTATGAAACTCTGTATTTTAATAATGAAATGGACATCTTTTTTAAAGGTTAAAACCACATTTAATTTTATGTCATAGGGTTTATACTGAGTACAATATTGTATAACTGTAATAACTCAACTATAAACCTAAAAATGTACAGCCAATTTTGTAAGAGATGCATCCTAGCTCAGAAAATTGTTATTGACTATGTCAATGCTGATGTAATGAAATGCTTCTTCTAAGTGTGTGGTTATTAAATAAATAATTTTTAAAAATCCCGTTGTTGTGTTTGCCATTTGCATTTTCTATTCCCAGTTGCAAACCAGTCTATTTTGCATGGATTGTTTGTGCCATGAAATGTCCTGCTAACAAAGTCACTCTGACTCTTCTATTCATTGCTTCAATTCCTGTTGAGTATAAATTGAATCTTTCGCCTTAGACCTCTGGGTGGCATTACCAAAATAAATCATCCCAGCAGTCTTGTTTCTTTGTTTTTTTAAAAATGCTTTCTCCATAATAAATCCATTTTCCTGCTGATTAAATTGCATTGAACTTCTCCACATAAGATTTTTTTAATTAAGCACAGCAAGGAAAAATGAAATAAATATCAGTACAAAATAATATGAATCTACTAATCTGTGGTTCGTTGTTTTCTTTTATGTAAATAGTTGTATGATTTTTTTATTTAAAATGGGAAGATATCGCTTGCAAATTTTATCTTCCTGCCTGTTGACATGGATAAATGGTATGTCAAGAAGTTTATGTGTATAAACAGTAGGAAAATTTCAGTCTCTGGAGTCAGAACTACAATCAAAATAGTAATTATTTGCAACTTTGTGTATTGCTCTAGGTGCTCGAAGCTGTCATCTTCCATTTTCCCTCTGCCTTTGCATTAGCATTTATTTTCAGCAATGCAATGTTTTTCCAACATAAAGGTCTACAAATGTTGCAATGGAAATGTTTAGGCTTTGGTAAGTGACTGGCTGACTCATCCACTTAACAGCATTTATTCATATGTGACCTTTCACTGCTTTTGCTGTCTCTTATTAACATGATCCAAACATCAAGGTATATGTCAAATTTAACTATCCATCTAGAGGTTGAACTTTAAATGTACAATCTGGGCGAAAGGTATACTGTAGCATGAGATTGAATGCATTAATATGAGTGCACTAAGTGAGATTCTGTATTCAGAACTCTAGCTCAGGTGGCTTTAGTAGTTTGTTTAAATGATGTTATTATAACCGGTACCCAAATACGGCCCACACTATAGGACTGTCACATTTCAGAAATTTCCTGGTTTACTTTAGAGAAAGGAATCAAACTTTAATAGAAATGCCAGGGTGGTTTTTTGGTTTTGATTTTGTTTGGGGGTGGGGGATTTAAAAGCAAAAGCTGTTCACTCACACTCTCACTGCTGAAGACACCTCCATTAATCAAGCCTTGGAGAAAGGCATTAATGAATATTGCTCCAGCAAGTATAAAGAGCCCTGCATTTGTCCTGTCTTGCAGGTCTGGAATGGCAATGGGAGGTTTTATGGTTAACGCATACCCTCTGAGTCCAATGATCCTGAGAATCAGGAAAGGCATGGACCCGTTGGACCAGTTGGCAGAGCTTAACAGCCCCACGTGGGAAACCACAGAGGCAGCAGGTCCGAAGCACTTGCCAGAATGTTTTAATCCATAGAGAACCTCAGTGCTAAGTGATCACACTGTACCTAGGGCTGAACACAATGGGCAGTCCACTGTCTAACCAGATTTGCCTAAGTGGAGAGTTTTTAGATGCAGTGAACATTAGACTGACTTGAAACAGTACAGCTGAAGGTTGTGGCCCATAACCATTTTCCATATGTGCCAATTTACAGAATGAGAATCCTTGAAGAGAATGGAAGCTCACTTTAAATGTAATGAAATTTGGGAGTAGGTGTGTGATTTATGGAATTCAGGGTTCTGACTGGTGTCCATTTTATAAACTAAATGGCTTTTGAGAAAAGTTGGATAATACCCAGTGGCTAACAGTACTGGTGGACCTATGCACACCCTCTATAAAGGTTATATTGTTAATGCACCATCAGCCAAGATGCTGGAAATCCCAATCATGTTAATAAGGAAAACAAAACAGGAAACAAAATCATATTTATAGATGGGAAGAAATAAGCCTTTCTCTATTTCATATTTGACTTCCGAATGCTATGATTTGAATGAAAGGTTTATAAAATGATCAAGTTCTACAAAGAGTTTTGCAACCTGAAAAGTCCTTTCACTGCAATGTGCTTTGGAACTTCATCCTACTAAGCAAGGAATTCCTTGAGTGATGAGTTACAAATCAAGTTCCATGAGTCAGTGTCTCTCAGAAAACAGAACTACCTAGCATTCAAATGACCTTTGACCTTAAATAAGATTTAGTGATATGAGCGAGAGAGAGAGAACAGACTGACTTCATGAATTTTTTTTGTCATCAGACATTTCTTGTGTGTTCCTGAAGATGTATGCCATTAGAATGTGTGATGTTTTCTCTCTTAAATCTAGTGTCATAAGTTCCTTTAAATTATATTTAGTGATATAGAATTTACATAAAAATAAAGTAGTGCCAGATGTGGTGGCACATGCCTTTATTCTCAGCACTCAGGAGGCAGAAGGAAAAGGATCTCTGTGAGATCCAGGCCAGCCTGCTTTACATAGCACATTTCAGGTCATTGGGCTCTAAAGCAATAAAAATATTAGGCCCATTCTATATACATACAGAACCAGAACAGGAGACAGGGGTTAGTATCTATAAAAATCAAGGGTTACTGAACAAAAACGAATCAGATGATGTAATCTTAAAGAATTACAAAATGTAATTGTAAAGAATTGCTAAACTAAAATATAAATTCTATCTACTACACCTTTCATTTTCAAATCTAAGTATGAAAATACCTAAAGTAGAAACAGGTTGGAAGATCAATAGTAAACATTTTGAAAAAGAGAGATGTGCGAAGTAAATTCATGGATTTAATCACTTCCAGTCACATACAGGAACAGGAGTCCCCGATGTGCAAATTGCTCATTTAGATAGCTTACCTTATTTTATGCTATTTGTACATCATGATCTAGAAAAGAACAATTTATGCTGCATTCTTTTTTCTTGTACAGATATAGCTTATAAAAATAAAATGTGGCATAAATAGCCCATCATAGAAGCTTGATGAATTCCCTTCATTTTTGTATGCATTGATTTAGTTTTAATTGAATCATTCAGCTTAAATTATGTATGGACTAAAACATAAGGAACAAAGCTAACATATAATGTGATCATTAAAAAGATCAGTATTAGGAAAACATTTTACTTTATAGCCACAGACATAAAGTAATTTTCAAATATAGAAAATTTTATAGAAGGTGTTGTTGCAATAGTAACAATGCAGGAGTCCGGCTCATTCTTTATTTGTCTTAGTCCATTTAGGCTGCAGGTAGCATATGAAAAAATATAATTGACTTTTCATATTTCTGGAGGCTGAAAGACACCAGATCAAGGCTCTGGTGGAGGCAGTGTCTGGTTAGGGCTACTGATCTATAGTCCAAACTTCCTTGCTGTGTCTTCAGGAGATAGAAAGTATAAACTAGGTCTGTGGGCCTCCTTTTCTAAAGTCACTAATCCCAGTCAGGAGGGCTGTTCTCCATGGTACAATTACATTATGAAGGCTCTACCTCCCAAACCAATCACTTGGGACACAGGAATTCAACAGATGAATAGAGGGGAAACATCCTCAATTATAGCAATATCCATAGCTGTAAAATTATTATAGGAATTTGGGTAAACACAATCATATAATAACCAATGGAAAACCAAAAGAGAAGGTGAAATAGAAAGGGTCATACAGAGTATTCAGTACTGTGTTACCCATAAATCAGATTTTTAAATAATTAGAGACTTCTGTAGAAATATCATTGCATAGTTTCGGAAACTTCCTAAATTATAAGTACTGTGATTATAAGTACATTCCTGATTTTAAAAAGTAAAGATGTACAGTTGATGGTTAATGGTATATTTAGGCACATTCTCTGTCTTTATTGGCACTGTTTGAAGATGTGGTATAAAATATGTGAATAAACATGAATTTTAACTTTTTAAACAATAATTTGGTAAACATAATATCATAGTATCTTAGAAGATACAGAGGCATGTTTCTCCTCATTGCGTATTTATGACTGTGTGTGGCTGAAACTCTCTGGCAATTTCAGTGCCCTGCAGACAGGACCACTGAAAGGGACACTTGTATTGTGCAAGCACAAAACCAGAAACCATAAATAAAAACATGACTTACCAGCTGAATTTCATTGCTATGATTCCACCTCGAAATTCAATTGCTTTGATGTTTTGTAATCAAAAAGTCACGTTATGCAATGCTCACCAAAATAATTTGTCTCCTACGTAAATTTTCTGATAAAAAAGATTCACGTTGCTAATGTTGCTCTCATTGAATCAATCCATAGCCTCAAATTTTTTAAATATCCATATATTTAAATATAATGCATGCATAAATTTCTGATAAACCTAAATAATAGAAACTGAATATGTTTTGATTTCACTATAAAATTGTTCACATCAGTATATTACCTAACAGTGAGCTTACATAAAATTAAATGGAACATTAATTTACTTGTGTGATTTTATGATACTAGAACAAATATGTTTCCCTGAAATACTTGGAATTCAACAATTTCGTTTTGAAAAATCCATCTGGCTATTGAAAATCTCACTAAAAATTACTGTCCATGTGGAGTCACGGCCTCTGAAAGTTTGTATGTGCAGCTGACCTGTGATGTTCAACAAATAATGTTTCTATTCTATGCAGACATCCATTATTTCTGATTCTTACAATCTCTCTGCCTCTTCTGTGATGATCCCTGAGTCATGGGGTAGGGTGTAAGAAAGGCACCCCGTTTATGGGAAGTACGCCACAGTTACCCAATCTCTGCATGTTGACCAGCTGTGTGTCTCTGTATTAATTGTCATCTACTGAAAAAAGAAGCTTCTCTGATGAGGGTTGAGAGATGCACTAAGTTATGGGTAAAATGATAAGAACTTTAATATGAGGTCCACATAGCAGAATAAACGTATTAGGGTCTTCCCCAGATCCTATGACCTAGCCAGCCGCAGGTTTCTGGCCCAGTGAACAGTACCAGGCATGAGCTTCTTTTTGTGAAATGGGCTTTAAATCCAACCAGAAAGTGTTCATTGCTCCCATAGCTTTCTTAACACTGTTGCACCAGTGGCCATATCTTGTGACTCAAAGGGTTCACGGCTAGGTAAGGTTGTATAATACTTTTCTCTCCCAGCAGCTTAAATAGAACCTTCCAACATTATGTAAAATCTAGGCAATAGAGATGAAGCTTCCAGGTCTACGTCAGCTTTATTTCTCCATGTCATGTATAACTCAAGTGTGTGGTGTCATTGGCAATAGTCTTGCTATTAGGTTCTAGGGGGTATCCAAGCGCAATGGCAATAACGTGTAATGCTTGGGGGAAATCTACGGGACCACACTGACCAACGATTCAAAAAGAGGTAGCTCATACCACACTGGGCTTTTTATTTGGTGACCTGTGTCATCCAGGAGAAATATTGTTCTCCCATTATAGAGTAATTAGACCTAAACTCGTTTTATATTTGTATATGTGTATATTTCAGGACCCTTTTACAGTACTAGGTTTCCATATGACTTTTTCAAAACGCCATCATTGTCAGTTATTACTCTCCATACCCTCCCCTACCCTGCCCCCATCCTCTACCCCATTCAAACTTCTTCCATTATTTCCCTTTCCTACTTCATAGCACCTGCATTCTATGCCCCTTCCAGCCAGCAAAATCCTAGCACGTATGCAGGATGGACTCATGAAGTCCCACCCCTGACTGAGGCGCTGTTGACAATTGGTGCCTGCTTGCAAGAGGTGGGGGGTTCTTTTGGGAAGCAGCCCCTGAAATGCTACTCTTGCATTAGTAGGTAGCCCTATACCCATGTACATACAGAAATAACTGAACCCACCAAATGTACTCAGTGGGTTTTAGAAAAAGAGAGAGAGCACATAAAGTTAGGAGGGAAAGTGGTGGGGGAATAGGGTCAGAGTTGGAGGGGGAGGGAATGAGGGATGGATTTGATCAAAACACATTATGCTTGTATGAAATTCTCTAGTAATAACAAACTACTATCTACTAAACAGAAAGGAAGATAAGGACCCCTAAAATGGAAATTCTGTCATATGGCTCTTATCAAACTATTCACTAATTGATTCTTTTTTAAATAATATTTTTGGGGTTTTGTGCATTTCATATAATAAATCTTAAACAAATTCAGACCCCTTCCCCCACTTTCACCCTCCCATATCCTCCAAACACACACCAGATTTCATGTATTCAGAGACTGAAGAGTGCCTGTCCCTGGATAGGACCCCTATATCAAATCTCATCCACCCATGGCTCAGGGACCATTGCAGAAGAGGGAGCTGAAAGATTGTAAGAGCCAGGGTCGGTGTATGAACACCACTAATTCATTCTTATCAATATTTTCCAGTCATTATTGACAGTTCTGTGTGCTTTGGATACAGTATGCAAAGTAGTCACTAGTAGTGACATCAAGGGACAATACAAAGCAAATGGCAAGTGACCTCAGAGTGTGCTACAAGAAGGGTCCTATTCCAGAAAGCAGCATGGTAAGGAAGGTTTTTGCTTTTATTTACCAGGATTTGCCTCATCTTGCTTTTATTTTTTTTTTTTATTTTTATTTTTTTTGTGGACACTACATGGTAAGGAAGAATCTCTTTTATTCTGTCCTTTTTTATCTTCCTGTTTGGAAACACGCTCTTGTTCTAAAAAGTCGAATTGAAAGAAAAGGGGTTTCTGTTGGATTCCACAGAAGGAGGAGCTGACTGAGATGCTGTGGTGGTGGGAGAAGAGAGGAAGGGATGAACACAGGATGTGCTTAGAGGCAGAACTGAGGGTTTGTCTGTGGTGGGGAGAATTGTCTTTTCAATGTGTTGCTGAATAAGGTTTGCAAATACTTCACTGAAAAAAATCTCACTTATGTTCATTATGGAAATTGATCTCTATGTTCCATTTTGTTGTGTTCTTATCTGGTTTTGGTATCTGGGTAATGCTGGTTTCATAGAGCGAGTTCGGTAGTGTTCCTTCCCTTTCTATTTTATAGAACGAATTTGAGTAGCATTACAGTTAGCTCTTCTTTAAAGATCAGGTGCAGTTCTTCAACAAATCTGTCTGATCCTGGGAATTGATTTCTGAAGACTCTTAATTACTGCTTTTTTGTTACTTACAGATATATTTAACTTGCTTATAGTCCCTTTAATTTTCATAGATCATATATGTCTAGGAATTTATCCACTCTTTTTTGATATTTCACTTTGGGACAATATAAGTTTTCAAAGTATTCCCTAATGATTATACTGGGTTTGGTTTGATTTAATAATTTTTTAATTTTTTAAGAATCTCATACATGTAATATATGAATTTCATACATAAAATTACATCATTTCACTCCTCCTTCCCACTTTTCAGATGTTCTCTCCCAATCCCTCCTAATTTTGTGACCCATTTTAAAAATTATTATTACATATGTGTGTGTGTGTGTGTGTGTCTTCATGAGATTATATACCAAGTTGTTTTAAGAAGGAAGAGCATACTTTTCTGACAAGCGTCTTTTAGTAGAGTTACTGCCTTTTAACCTTTTTAAATGACCATTAGGAGCTGAAAAATGAAGTCTGCATATGCCTCTCTCTGAGTCTTGTTCAAAAGAGAGATCTCAGAACTAGAAATCTCAAAGCCATGTTCAAGTTCAGAACCTCTGTCTCTGGCTTCAGGCTCTCTCAGAGACTCAGAAACTCGGCTCTTTCTCAGTCACCCTCTGCATGTCTGTCATGTTTCATGCACTATCCTGCTCTGCAGTGCATCAGTCTCTCTCCTCCTTATACAAATACACTGTGTGAACATGTAAAACAGGCCAGGCATTTTCTTCACTTAAGACTCACATGTCTTGTCTGGACTTGGGTAAATAAAAATGGATAGAGCCAGGTTATTGGGTAAGAAGATTCTCCAGGACTCATTTTTCTATTATTTCTTATTATAATGAATACTTTGCACATTTATATTTCTTTCAATTCTTGGAGGAGAAAAACGATCTATATTTTTAGAGGGACTTTCAAATTCTCTGTTCCCTGCATCTCAGTATCTGCTTTCTTTTGTCCCTGGAAGTTAGTGTTTCATGAGCTCAAGTGTTAAAACACATCAATACCATCACTTATTCATGGTTTACAGTAATGTGGAAGAACACAGGAGAGTTGGCCATGGTATGTTAGTTAAAACTCAGAATAATAAAGTTTATGTCCAGTTAAACATACTTTCTCTGAAAAGCACTTTTCTGCTTCTACAATACATCTTAATTCTCTAGAATGTTTATTAAAATGTATTTGTGGGAACCAACTCCATAGGATGCTAAGTCAATAGATGACAGATGACATGTGAGATTCTAAAACTTCTAACAAAGCTCAGGTGATGCTAATGGATGTGGTTTCTGAAGAACAAAGCACAAAATCTTTCCAAGTTCTATCTACCCAGAGCTCATCTCTGGCCCACACTGCTAAAAGACAAAAACCAGGTTCATTAACATTCTCTAACTTCCAACAGGCCAGTGATCTGCAAATATACAGACCCTGATCATGGAGGCAATGGAGCTGTACCTGCAGGCTAAACAGAGGCACACCTTTTATCATTAGTTTTTAAAATCCTAGAACTGGGGTTCTTGGAGAGATGGTTTAGCAGTTGAGTACTTATTCTGTTAGAGGACCTGGGTTCCATTCCTAGCATCTACATGGTGGCTAACAACCATCCATAATCCAGTTCCAGGGAATTCAAATTCCTCTTCTGGACTCCATGGGCATTGCATACAAGGTTGCACTTACATACATGCAGACAAAACACTGATGCATAAAATAAAAATAATAGATAAAATATTAATATCCTAGAACTTATACTTGGAAGGTCCCTGTTAATACTTATACATAAGGGTTTGCACGATGCCTAGCATTTCCTCTATCAAAATGGACTTAGTGTTAGTGAGAGAGAGGGGAGATAAATAAAATGCCTAGCTAGTTTTAAAAAATCAGAAGGAATCATATTAGTCCAAGAACCTAATGACAAATTACACATACATTATCTCTACATGAGTCCATGTGTATAGCTAAAAGCTACATAACAAGAAACGGCTGAAAAGATGACTCAGAGGTTAAGAACACTGGTTTTTCTTGTAGAAACCTGGGTTCAAATCCCAGCACAAACATGGCAGCTAACAACTGTCTGTAATTCCAGTTCCAGGGGATCCGATGGCCTCTTCTGTCTTCTGCAGGCATTGCACGACACAGGTGCACTTACCTACATGCAGGCAATACACTCATGCACATAAAACAAAAATACTAAGTAAAATAATTTGAGAGAGAGAGAGAGAAAGAAAGAGAGAGAGAGAGAGAAAGAAAGAAAGAAAGAAAGAAAGAAAGAAAGAAAGAAAGAAAGAAAGAAAGAAACAGTGAGAAAGAAAGAAAGAAAGAAAGAAAGAAAGAAAGAAAGAAAGAAAGAAAGAAAGAAACAGTGCCAGACAGGAGAAACCTTCCTTTGAGTTGTTTCAAGAAACCTTCCTTTGAGCTGTTCCAGGGTGTTCCAAGAAACTCCCAAAATTACTCAGGCTATTACCACAACCCTAGATGGCCTCCCAGAACTTGAAGGTAAACCCTGTTGCTAAAGACAGAACATACTTCGGATACAGGGTTTCATACAATAGAGCTGGAACTGACCTGAAACCACTTCCCCTGAAGGCTAGCTCTCATAGCTTTGGATAAGCTATGAAGGTGCTAAGAGAAAACGTCAATCAATGGTCCAACACCAACTTCAAGACCAAATAACCACATCAATGGCCAGCATAGCATATGACATTGGTGCAGTTAGTGGGACTTTTATCTTGGGGGTAGTCAATAGCTACCTAATTGAATGAAAAGCCCCTTCAAGGGGAGGAAACTCAAGTGTGGTACTGTAAACATAACCAAATAAACATGGCTGGAGTGGTCATAGATCTTAGAGAAAACTCCAAGACTGTCACATCCCTAGATTAATATAATTCCTTACTATGTAAAATATTTATCCTTGCATTTACAGATAAATATCCCAGTCACCACTCATCAAAGAAGCTTCTTTTGCACCAGATAGAGTCTATTGCATATTTTCAAACAAGGAAAAATGCCCAGGCCTAAGTGATGTATCTACAACAACCTCTACCCCTAAGGTTCATGGAACATAGAACAGGGGTAAAGAAGAGGACACTATGGATCTCTCAGTTCTCATTAATGAAGCTGTCTCATGCAGCAGAGGGCCAGGGACACAAAAGGTCACAAATGGCCAACACGTAGAGATCAAGTGTCTCCTAAATAATGGCCCTTGGATAGGACCCCTATATTAAACTTCACCCACCCAAGGCTCAGGGACCATTGCAGAAGAGGGAGCGGAAAGATTGTAAGAGCCATGGAGGAGGTGCAGGACCCTATAGAAAGTGTCCTACAAGCTCCTTGGAACCTGCTCATATGATTTTATAGCAATGGTGTCAGCATATACAAGTTCTGTGCAAACTCAAGCAGACAAAACCAAGCATAGAACTTGGAAAATGAACAGCAGACCCCAATCTTATCTGAAGAAATATTGGCAACTGATTGCTGCTAGGAGAAGAACTGATCTTCCTAAAACAAGGGACTCTAGATAGGCTGACTAGACCTCAGTGGATGGACTTGCATTGGGGAACGTCTGGGGACACTGACTTGACACAGTGGACCTTACCAGGGATGACAGAGTATGTGGGCTCCTGTGGGAGTACTATAGGAGGGTGCCAGTGGGGACAGGGATACAAAGATGATTAAGATTGATTGAGGTGTTCTGTATGAAATACACAAAAATTCAGTAGACACAAATTTTTAAAAAAGAGTGTAACAGCTTTGACATCCCTTTCATTTCTCTATTGTTTGTGTATCCAATGCCAGTCTGTGAAATGTGTGTTTTGTTTTCTCCAAATGTCCTCTCAGAGTGCTGATATTTTAAGGCAAATCATGTACTCAGGTGGCATTCAAATGCACTTATGCATAAGAAAATTCAAATTATTTCTAACAGACCACAATGGGACTGTAATTAACTTAATCTCAAGAGAAACTCACAGTTTCTAAAAACAATATATAGTCAAAATAAATTATCTAAAACTCTGAATCTCATATGCATGTTTTGAATGAAAAGCATGATTATTTAAAATGCAAATGTCATTTTGAATTGTGTTTCATATTCTTATTGATTGACTGGGCTTTAGACATCAGTAAAATCAATCCTCAAGAATATCAGGGTTTTTTTCAGTTATCATTGGCAATTGGTCAAAGAATTGAATGGGAGGATAACTGTACATAAATGAGATAGCCTGTAGGTATAATTGCCTTTTCACTAAATATGAATCTGAATGTGTGTTATTATAAGCTAAGAGATCTCCTCACTCCAAAAACAGGCTTGAAGTATACTTTGACAGAGGATGGAGCTCTGTGCACAGAATAACTTGAAAATTAGTGATAGAACCTAAAATACTAGGCATTGTTCATTGACATGTAAGGAAGGATTTCTAAACAATAAGGTAAAATTTATAAATGCCTGATAAAATTTATAAAAATATCTGATAGAGCAACTTCAGGTTTGTATTATGTGAGAAGAAAGATAAAGGTTACATGACATCAAAATGACACTGTGATGCTGCTGAAAGCTCTTCCATTGGTTTTGTTAAGCAGCACGCACACAAAATGGTGAAGCTACTTTGGAAGACAGTGTGATGATTTCTTACAAATCTAACCTTACTCTCATTATATGTACCACCATGCAACATATCTTTTGATACTTACATAAAAGGAGCTGAAAATTTCACTACACAAAAGATGTTCGTAATTGTTTTAGTCTTGATTACCAAAATGTGCATGATACCATGATATACTTTAATAGGTTAATGATAAATTGACTGTGCTGTATCCAGACAGGAGAATATTATTTGGTATTTAAAAGAAATGAGGGGCTGGAGAAATAGCTCAGCAGTTAAGAGCACTGGCTGCTCTTGCAGAGGATCTGGGTTCCAGTTCCCAGCACCCATCTAGTGCCTAACAACTATGTATAACTCCAGGTCCAGGAGATCTAGTGTCCTCGTCTGACCTCCATGGGCATTATGCATGCAGGTGTACTTACATGCACACAAAACACTCATAAACATAAAAAAAATAAAAAATGTGTCAGGGATCTTGCCCCGACACAGGAGCCAGGGAAAGGGAGATGGGCTGCCCCCCCCACCCCCCCTTACCCACAGCCTCCCCCGGAGACAATCAGATGCGACAGGGAGCCAGTCAAGCAGGAACTCGTTTATTACAGGCGTTACAGGGCTTATGAAAGCAAAAACCACAAAGGAAAATCCCCTCCCCAACCAAGTGTCCAATCATATTAAAGGTGAACTTGAGCGTGCAGTCTCCTCTCCATAGCACAGCATAGCATTTGTGAGGTGATCACGTGCTGCCAAGATGCACGGAAATGACAGGAGCCAATTAGCAATTCTTCAAAACAAGTCTGATCACGCCCCGGCTGTTTCCTCTAGGAGCCATCCTGCCTTGCCCCTGGCCTCAGGCCCCCAAATCTCTCCCCCTACTTTGTTTTAAAAGTGAGGTTCCTTAAGGACAGCCCCTGGGGACGGAGCGCACTGTTCCCATCCCCCTCCGCTGCTATGGCCTCCCTGTCTTAGGTTGCCTCTCCTCGAGCTCTGAAGTTGCCCATCCTTGGGTAACGATGATTGCCTTCATGGCCCCTGTCTTGGGTTCATCAGTCTGGGAGGGTCTTACCCATCATTGGGACCAGTCATGCCCTTTTGCGGTTAATACACGGGGGTCTATCCCATAAGGGGGCAAAGCAACCTGGGTCCTCAGGCTAACTCAAGCATCCATGCCTGGACCTGTCTTGGGGAGGGGCCTGAGGGTGACTGGGTGGCCAGGGCAAGTTGGACCAGGACTTTCTTCATCTGTTTCTGTCTTTTGATAATCGAGCAGAGACACCTGAGGAAAACAAAAGCTAGCACAAGCATTAGGAACATGCTCCCATACCTTACTAAAAAAGGAGGAGTCCATCGATAGGACTGGGGCCCAGGTATAATTTAGAGAAATAATCTAATTGGTCAGTAATATGGAAGGGGTGAGACAAAGTGACTTAAAGCGAGGGACACAAGCTAGCAGAGCCATGTCTTTGGTAATTGCCAGCTCTTCTCTTAAGAGAAGGGCAAGAGTGTAGGCGGTGAAGGGACCAAGACCCAGAAGTCCTTCACTTTTATGACAGATGGCTAGCAGGAGAAGGAGTACTATTATTGACAGATTTTGGTCAGCCATCTATTGATCAGATAGTGAATAATGATGGTAGCGATAAAGATGATGACGGCCAGGGCAGCAGTGGCAAGCACGGCAATGAAAGCTTTCTATCCAAAATATTCCATCCTGTAAGACATAGAAATCCTCCTCAAAGGGCTGTTACCTTTGGGACAGGGTTATTCCTGCATCTTTAGATTCCTTGCAGGTACCCAGATGGCTTGGGATCCATCCGTGGGAAAGACACATCCAAACCCCCTGCCCATAGTATTGAATAATGATGGTAGCGATAAAGATGATGATGGCCAGGGCAGCAGTGGCAAGCACGGCAATGAAAGCTTTCCATCCAAAATACTCCATCCTGTAAGACATAGAAATCCTCCTCAAAGGGCTGTTACCTTTGGGACAGGGTTATTCCTGCATCTTTAGATTCCTTGCAGGTACCCAGATGGGTTGGGGTTCATCCGTGGGAAAGAAGAATCCAAACCCCTGCCCATAGTAAGGAGCGGGTCAGGTCCTCACCATTGTCCCGTTACCGGAGCCTTCCATCTGACCTGTACCTCTGGTCTTTGCTCCTGACGCCCCCAATATTTTTGGAATTGAAATTCCAACTGAGGCTTTTTGAAAAGTGAAGATATTAATGGTAAATAAGGCTGAACCTAGCTGTTGGTGGGGGCTTACTCCTCCTTTTTGTTATTGTAATTGGGTCTTTAGGTCCTGATGGTAACGTTCTATGATAGCTTGGCCCTGGGGGTTATAGGGGATCCCCGATATGGGCAGCTCTGTAGGGCCCATATCTAACTTATGCCAGGCCTTGAGGCCAAGGGCCCTGACCTGTTCCATATACAGTGGTGGAAGTGCTGACTGCTATGTGCCCGTGGCGAAGGCGTCCGTGGTCCCTGTCAGCATGCTGAAAGTGATAGGGACAGGGGTGGGGGGTGGCAGCACGGTTATTTTCTGCCTGGACCCGACATTCCTCTCGGTATAGTGCCGCCCATTAAATAAACAAGGGCTGGGGAGGACTGCCTTGGCTAGATCCATCCAGTCTTTGTCCATCCAGGGTTGATATGCCAAGCCCTGGAGAAGGGTGTCGACCCAGGGGGACACGGGCCATCCTCGGCCACCACCTTCTTTAATTCTTTAAAATCTTTAACCTCCCAAGGGTACTGTCAGGAGCTATTAATCCATTATGGACATTGAGCTGTGGCAGGCTTGTTTACTGAGTTTGTGTTTTGCACACCAGTACCTAATCTGCCAAGTCAGGAGGAATGTGTTTATATGGTGGAGCTCACAAAACAAGTATTTGACCGCTCCTTGACCCTCAGATACAGGTGGGAAAAACAGCTGTTGAAATTGAGTTAAGATCTCTGATGTTCTTCTGTATAAAATGGCGGAGCTAAAATAAACTGGGACTGCAGTCTTTACTGACAGTCCCCCCAAGTATCTTTTCTGTCTCTTGTTTTTTCTTTCAATCCTCATTCCCCCTTTCAGGTACTGTCCATCTTGGCTGGCTGGCACCGGCAGGGTACCAGGCGGCCGGGCACTGGGGTCCGGGGCTGATGTTTACAGGGAAAGACTGGACCAGTCCCATGGAAGTGGAGAGCTCCGATGGACTAGATTGCCCCCCCCAAGGGTCCTTTCCCTCATGCTCATGCCGACTGCCCGGGGTCCCCCCTTTATCTTCCCCGTTCTTGTCATCACCCCCCTCTTTCCAGATCTCTCCATAATATGCGCTTCACTTTTAATCGTTGGTCTCTCTCCTCATCAAACACAACCCGTTGATCTTCCCGGTATGCCCAGGGGTCGGATCCGGTTGAAAACGTGACTTAAGGGCTGAGATCCTGGGGTAAAACCCCAAGGGTGTTTCCCCCCCTCTATTGATCTCTGCCTTGTGAGCCAGTTGTTCAAGCCAGTCCCAGGTAGGCCACTGGAATAAATTGCCAGTGGGCAGCCAGGGAGCGAGATGCAGGGCAGCCTCCCAGACCTTCTTTGATGAGGAATCAGACGGTTCTAACCCCCTGGATCTCAACATGTGCCTCAGTGCCGTGAGCGCCAGGTCCTCACTTTTACTCATTGTATTACCCATCTCTTGGGGGTCTCACTTCCCTCCATACTCACCCAATTAGCCCCAGCAATCAGCTCCCGTAGAGGCTCCGAGTGATCTTTGGGCCCCACACTGGGTGCCAGATGTCAGGGATCCTGGCCCGACACAGGAGCCAGGGAAAGGGAGGTGAGCTGTCCGCCTGTTACCCGGAGCCTCCCCGGGAGACAATCAGATGAGACAGGGAGCCAGTCAAGCAGGAACTCTTTTATTACAGGCATTACAGGGCTTATGAATGCAAAAACCACAAAGGAAATATCCTCCCCAACCAAGTGTCCAATCATATTAAAGGTGAACTTGAGCATGCAATCTCCTCTCCATAGCACAGCATAGCATTCTCGAGGTGATCGAGGTGATCACGTACTGTCAAGATGCACGGAAATGACAGGAGCCAATTAGCAATTCTTCAAAACAAGTCTGGCCATGTTCCGGCCATTTCCTCTAGGCGTCAAACAAGTCTGATCACGCCCTGGCCGTTTCCTCTAGGCATCATCCTGCCTCGCCCCTGGCCTCAGGCCCCGGCAGAAATGGACTCTCTAAATCCATGAAAAGATATAACAAATTTTAAATAGATATTACCAAGTCAAAGATGACAATCTGGAAAGGTATAAGCCATATGAAACTGTATGAAATTTTGGACAAACAAAATGTTAGAGACGATGAAAGGATCTGTGGCTGCCAGAAGTCCGGACGAGGAGGAATGAATAGATCACCACAGAGGGGTTTGTGATAGCAGAGTTGGTCTGTATTTTACCGTAACAATGGGAGAACACTTATCAAAGCCCACAATATGAATACACAGATAAAGAACCTTAACAATTGTTATGCACTTTGGATGATAAAGTGTCAATGTCGATTCACCAACTATAAAATTATACCACTAAGGTAGGAGAACTGTTTCTTTTCTTTTATTAATTTTTTAAGTTTTTGAAGATTTCTTGAGTATCTACAATATACTGTTATTATATTCCTTCTCATTGTCCTCGGTTTTTCCCTCCCATTACTGCTGATCTCCTTCTTCCCAACTAGTCTTCTGCTTTCATGGTGTGTGTGTGTGTGTGTGTGTGTGTGTGTGTGTGTATATGTGTGTGTGTGTGTGTGTTTGTGTGTATACCAGTCTTGTGTAGGTGATCACAGCTGCTGTGCACTTACGATTTTCATCACCAGATCCTATCCAGAAGACAGCATTATCATACTCATCAGCACTCTCTGCCTCTTACAGTCCTGCCATTCCCTCTTCCACGATGTCCATGGACCTCAGAGTGGGTACTATAGATGTCCCTTTTATGGCTGAACATCTGGGACTCCCTTCCTTTTTCTCAGCACTTCATTCAGTTATGAGCCTCTTACTTGACCATTGCCAAAAAAGGTTTCTCTGATGAAGGCTGGGAATTGCTTATGGGTGTAAACAAATATTTAGAACACAGTGAATACATGTCCATGTAGCAAAATATAGCATAAGGCCTGTTACCTCCCTAGCTATAGGCTTTTGAAGAAGTTTACAATACCAGACATGCATTCCCTTCCATGCAGCAGGCCTCATATCCACTTGGGATGATGGGAGATTTCTGAGGAGAGAGGACACTGTGTGTAGGGACATTTAGAATATGGGACATCTCTTTCTTCCACTCAGTCTTTCTGTGGACCTTAGAACATTATTAAAAACTAAAATCCAGTCTTGGAAAAGCAAACTGAACAGACTAGGCTATGCTTCCAGCTTGCACCATCCAGGCCAGTGTTCAAGGATAGCTCACTTCCCTTATTCATCTTCTCTACATGAGGAATTATAATATTTCTTCATGGAGTGAGTCAATGGAATTCTATACTTTAGTGCTTGACATAGTGTTTGATAAATGGTAACAAAATCATTAAAAATTAAAAGCAAATTGATTTTTTAATTTCTCCATAATGGCACTTTAATAAAAACCTCATTTTCACTTAGTAGTTTGTTCCAAATTATTTAAAGTGACATGTTGCAATTTAACATGGTTATAAATTAAGATGCCTTTGGATTTACTTTAAACCAACAGAAATTAGTAAGAATTAGTTCATGTGGAACATAATTTTAAAATTCAAGCCACTTTAAAATGTTTTATACGGCAATGTACTTTCAATTATTTTTTTAGGAAAAATGAAATGTTGTTTTGGAATATAGTAATTGCCACTGCCACCCTTTTGCACAGTACATTCATTTTTAGCATGTGTTATTAGTGAGATAAAATGCAAATGTGTGATTGATGATATTTAGAAAACTTGCATTTACTCTGTTATTATGAAAATTACAATAGATGTTTGCTACTTATTCCTATAAATTACCCTTCCTTGTCATTTGAACATTCTGTTAATATAATTTTTGATACAAGCAGTCACAAAATAAAGTATCCCCCAAATGCCTAAGAATGAATTCACAATAAAATTAAATTCTCTTTCAATAACTGTTTGAGAAAGATAAATAATAAAAAGCTTCAACAACTGTTGAAAATATGCTTTCCTTAATTTATAGTAATGACATAATTTTTTAAATGGTTTAGAAGAGAGGACAATCTCCTTTAAGAGAAATTTTCACAACATCACACCTAAGTATCGTTCTGGGTCAATGACAAGCTTCTTTCCCCCATACTCTCTACGGAAGGCCCAAATTCTCACTGGAGGAAACCGTGCTGCTCAGTGTGATTTACGTGCTCGGTCAGTCATAGGAACCTTCTGTGAGGACGTCAAAGGATCACTGAGGTGATGGTGTTACCTCTGTCCACTCCTCCTAATGCTTGGTCCAAGTATATGCATTCGCAACTGTAAGCCTAATTTTATTTATGAATATTGAGAGAGAAGTTTCTTTTCTGCGTTCTGGAGTCAAAAAATGCAAACTTATGACGATCCATGTCATTACTTGGTAGAGAATCCCTAGTTAAGAAGGAAGTCAGTACATAAAAAGAATTTGAACAGCGAATCAGGGGGTGTCCTTAAACCTTTGGATTCAATGCCTAAAACCAGATCAATGTTCGAGTTATCTTTACCAAAGAAATTCAGTTTTGATAATCCTAGTTTGAATTTCACTTATATCATTAGCTATCAAAATGATTGTGGTGATATGAACTATCTAACTTAAGTTTTCTAGTAGCTCTTTACTCAGAGTGAGTTCACCAGAAATGTTTCCAAATGGCTTTTTCATAATTTTAGTTTTGGTTACTCTTTCCTTCCTCCTCCTCTTCCCTAGTCACCTACCCTCTTCTTTTATACAATCTGTGGTAAAATAAAGTATTACATAAACATTTGATAAACACTTCAATTTTCAGCTTGCACATTAGCAACTAGCCTTTCTTTGACAAGCCTCAGTAAGGAAATATCAAACTGATTTACTCCAGACCATTCCAGTTATTTGCACTGAGTCAACTTTTAATTGTTTTCTTCTTCCTCTCAACAAAACTGAGATTACAGACACAATCTATGAAACCCTATACCAGGCTAAAAAAGAAAGTATAACACACACATCTTTTCAAATGTAATTTTAAGTATGATTGAGATCATATTTCAGCAGGATGGCTAGGAAATAGTATACATGTAGATGTCAGCAAAAGGATTTGGGAATTCATAAATGCCACCACATATTTTAACTAGAATCAAAATAACTGTGGAACATTGACTGAGCATGCAGCACTCAGTCATTGGTTTTCCCATTTTGTCTCTTCTCTTGACTGTGGTCCACATCCTCTTAACATGGATAGGCCTGTGACTCATAATCATGGTTGCCTATGTCAGCCTCAGGTCTACATTCCATCAGCTTACCATCAAAAAAGGAGAAAGCGATCATCTCCCATTTCTCCAATGGCAAAGCTAGCATCATAGTTCTACTCCCACTGTGACCACTGAGGACAGAGCATCAGTCCACTTCTGTGAATGTCCCACCCCATAGCACTCTAGAGAACCAAAGTGAGGCTATTCTCTGACATCAGCAAAGGAATCTGGCAACATTTTATTCAAGGCACAGAACTGGGGTGGAAAATCTTAAGGGACAGACAAAATTTATAGGTCCCCTCAGCCAATACATAAAAGTTATTAAATCTAATTTCAGGGATACAGAAACCCATAACTGTGGGCAAGTGATAAATTGCTCAGGTATTCTGAGTGTTTCCTCAGAACACTGATAAAATGCAGTGCATAAAAGAATTCTGCCATCAGAAGAGGAAACTTGAAATGTAAGATGATGAGTACCATAAATGGCTAGAGTTTAAAAAAATATTGTGCTTGTGGTTAATATACCACTAACATCCTGCCTTGACTTTTTCCCGTGAAATAAAATTCTATGGGGAATAAAATTTGATTTCTACATTAACATACTGGGCAAAGATATGTTATTACCCATAGTGCCTGTGACTTAGCTTGTCTTATAAAGACGAGTAAACAGTGATATCTTTGGACTGAAATTCTGAAAAAAGATAACTAAGCTGTAACAATATTTGACACCTTTTAAACAATAATATGTAAATCAAATGTAGTGTTATTATACAGCTCCAAATGTGTTAAAATCGAGATACAACTAAAACAAAAGGCTATACTTTGAACTATCCATTGATGACTGATTTTAAAAAGTCCAGCTATAGAGAGAAGCAAAGGTGTTGGAAATTTTATAACTCTTAGTGAAAGGAAATAAAGGTTGAAATATCTGCATAAACTACAGTTCTCTCTCTCTCTCTCTCTCTCATTTTTTTCAACTTATATCCATTCTACTTCATCTAGGAAATGGGAAGAAAGTCAACAGTTATTCATCCTTAAAGAATGACCACTTCTTGGTAAGCCATGATTCTTATAGTACATTTTATATCAAAATAGTTTTAAAGCAGTTTTTACATCAAGTATGTCTTATTTCAGTGATTCTGGGGATGAATGCAGGTTGCAGTGATAGCCTTATGTGCATTTCATCTCATAGATACTCTGTGAAAATACATCAGATAATATTTTAATCTGTGGCATTCCTGTACTGTAAGGTTAATCACAAGGTTTAAATATAGTTAATGTAAATATTTTAGAATTGATCAAGCAATAAGCTTACTTTGATTTGTTTTTGCTTAATTTTCCAGACTTATTAATAAATTCAAATGGCTCTTATTAACTAATTTAAGAAATTCATGGGGTTGGTTCAGCAGTTAAGAGCACTGGCTGCTCTTGCAGAGGATCTGGGTTTGATTCCTAGCACCCACGCGTCGGCTGGCAACCATGTGAAACTCCAGTTCCAGCAGAATCCGATGCTCTCTTTTGACCTCCAAGGGCATTGTGAACATGAATGCACTTACATACATGCAGGCAATACACTCATACATGTAAAATGAAAATAATAAGTAAAATATTTTTAAAGGAAATTCAAGCAACATATACTTTTCCTTGAAACACTTGGTGTGATATTTTAAATTTTTATTGAATTTTTGTGTCTTTCATACAGAAAATCATCTTTATAATCCCTTCCCCTTTGGTACCCTCCAATAGCAGCCATACTAGAGTTCATACATTCTGTCATTTGTGTTAAGGCCTGTCATGTAAAGTTAGTGCCCCCAGATGTCCCTCGGTGCAAGTTCATCCACTGGGATCTGGTCAGCTTACCTAGAGTCTCTTCCTCGCCCAGCAGTAATCAGCTGCCAATAATTCTTTGACTAAGATTGAGGTGCGCTGCTCATTTCCACAGTTCTGTGCAAGGTTTCTGTCTGCTTAAGTTTGCACGGACCTTGTATATGCTGACACCATTGCTGTAAGTTCATATGTGTAGAGTCCCAGGAGCCTGTGGGACCATTTCCCTATGTTCATGCACCTCCTCCCTGGCTCTCACAATCTTTTTGCCCCCTCTTCTGCAATGCCTCTGAGCCCTGGGTGGGTAGATTTTGATATAGGAGTCCTGTGCAAGAACCCCACTCTGCAAAGTCTTATTTTCTGCATTTTGGCCTTTTGTGACCTTTTGCTTTCCTGGCCCTCTGTTGCATGAGGGAGCTTCATTGATGTGAACTGAAAGATACATTGGTGTTCTCTTCATCCCCTGTTCTATGCTCCGTGAGCCTTAGGTGTAGAGGTTGCATCCTAGATATGCCACTTAGGATTGGGCAATTCACAGACAATCTCTGTGTGTGACCAGTTGTGGAACTCTGTAATTATCTCTGTCTCTTGAAAAAGAAGCTTCTTTGATGGGTGGTGACTGGGATACTTGTTTATAAATTTAAGGATCGATATTACATTTGTCTAGGGATGTTACAACCTTGGCGTTTTCTGTAAGATCTATGACCTCTTCACATATGTGCATTGGGCTAGGTTTATAGTACCACACATGAGTTTGCTCCCACTGAGTGGGCTTTAAGTCCAATATGGTAGCTGATGATTACCCCAAGATACAAGTGCCACTACTGCATCAATGTTGCTTGCTGTGTTGGTAATTGATGTGGTTTTTTAAGGCCTTGTAGCTGGGGTTGGATTATCTATTGATGTTCTCCCTTACCAGCTTGTATAGTGCTCTCCAAAGCAATGAGAGATAGCCTTCATGGAGGTGGCTTCCAGGTCAGTCCCAGCTCCATTGCTCCCAATCCCGTATCCAAAGTATGCCCTGTCTTCAGCAATAGGGTCTTACCATCAAGTTCTGGGAGGCAATGGACTGTGGCAATAGTTGTATATTTTAGGAGTCTCTTGAACTACCCTGGCCATCAACTCAAAAAAAAATAAATGTTTCACCATGGAAAAATTTAAATACACAGAATTATATAGAATTGTATATGGAACACTCATATATCTGACAGCCAAACTGAAGAAGCATCATTCCAGTCCAATCATGTGCCACCTACAATCCCTTTCACTTCAGGTATCTATGATTGTTTGCTGGCAAACAAAAAATGTTACAACAGTTTATTCCTGAACATTATTATTGTAAGCACATTTTAAAATTAAAACCATGGAACAGGAGAGATTGTTCAGCAGTTGAGAGTACTGACTGCTCTTGCAGAGGGCATGGGTTCTGTTCACAGCACTCACCTGCTGGCTAACAACCAGCCATAACTTCGGCTCCAGGGGATCTGATACCCTCTTCTGACCTTGTTGCTAAAATTCCTTCTGGAAGGCTGAACAACATCAACCCTCTCCTTCCTTGGTCCCTACAACTAATAGAGGCCCAGTTTCTCCAAACTGTAGTTTGGAAAACAAGTGTGTTTATCAGGCTTACAGAACAGGGGGTGAGGGTTTACTTGCAGGAGTGTAAGTGCTCCACCTGCCAAGGCTGCACTGAAAAGTCTCCATCCAGTCATGAATGGTGACTTCCCAGCAGCCATACCAAAACTTGAGAGACCCTTCTTGCAGGCTTCTTCAGTTTACATACCCTGAATCCCTCTCCCTCATGCAACTAGGGCTGACCGCATGGTTGTAAGGCATGGCTGACTCTCCCTGACCCTCTTTTCCTGGGGAGGGTCAAGAGTCAATAGGTTTGTGATGATCCTAGGCAACCAGGTGCAACCAAGCTTGGGAAGAAGGCATCTGTCCATAGCTTGCCAGTCAGAGGACAGTCCTATGCAACAGCCCCCTTCTGGCATTGCATGCAGGAGTACATTTATATACGTGCAGGCAATACATTCATATACATAATAAAATAAATAAAATTTTAAAATTAAAAACATATTAGCTTTTTCATGTCAAGAACAATTAAAGAAATTAATAGTAATTAACAGAGAATCAATGAGTATTTAGATTTCAGAAAGGTCTATAAATGCTGCTATAAATTGCCTTGATTTTATTAATTTGGTTTTTAATCAAGCTATGAATATATTCATACGTTGAGATTAATTCATAAATTTTAATAATTCTTTTGAACTATATATTTATTTTCTATTGTCTCCTTCAATTATTTGTGGAAAATAAAAGCTACATGTTTCATTTACTGTCGTGAATCTGGATTTTCCTCATTGGGCCATTGTAACTTAACATACTTATCAATTTCTTCTCAAGTAGTAATTACAAAGATTTGATTCGATCCAAGTTCACTATTTTAAGGAAAATATATGTAGGAGTGTGTGCTTCCATCAGGGTGCAGATAATAACAAACTGGGTGCGGAAGAGCTTGCCTATAATCCAGCACTTGGGAGGTTAGCCAGGAGCACCACAGGTTCAAGACCAGCCTGAAGTAGGAGGTGAGGGTCAATTTCAAAGCATAAACAAAGCAACAAACAAAACAAAAGCTCTGCTGTTTCCCTTTAGTAGCCGTTATTGAGTACCCAGATGCATCCACTCATTTAACTAAATTCCATCATTTTAAAAAATATTTTATTTATTTTTATTTTATATGTAAAAGCATATTGCCTGCAAGTGTGTAAGTGCACCCCTGTCATGCAGTGCCTGTGGAGGTCAGAAGAAGGTGTCAGATCCCTTGGAACTGGAGTTACAGACCATTGTTAGCCATCATATGGGTACTGGGAATCGAACCCAAGTCCTGTGCAAGAGCAATCAGTGCTCCTAACCTCTGAGCCATTTCTCCAGCCCTCCAACATATGTTTAAATAGTTCTTTAAAGAGAATCTTTTCTTTTTCTATTTGATTAGTTAGCTGAAGTTGCTTTTCAAAAAAAAAAAATAATGGTACAGCTATTTGATAACTTCTATTCATTTGACAGTGTCTAAAATAAAAGTTCTTTAAAGAGCATTTCTTCTATTTTTGCTATTTGATGAACCTAATGAAAAACTTTCTTTAGTGAAAAAATATGTAAAGGGAATGTTAGGAGAATTGTTTTCTAAACATCAGGATTTACAAGAAGCTAAGAAATTAAGAGATTAAAGTCTTGATACGAGAACCAGTCAGATTAATAGAGCACATAAGACATTTCAGAAACAGGTGATTAATAGGACGATAATAAGAAATAATCAATGATATCTATTTAAAAACTAACTTTAAAATGCTATCCAAAAAAATGAATTTTTGTCTGACTGACCTCAGTACAAAACCTAAATTTGAAAACTGTTCTTAACCACGTGGAAGAAAGTTTCCTTAGATAAAATACTGATAAATTTTTAAACTTTTAAAAAGATTTTATTTATTATTTTTATTCTATGTGTATGCATGTATTGCCTGCATATAGATAAGTGTACCCATGTCATGCAATGCCTACTGAGGTCAGAAGAGGCTGTTGGATCCCCTGGGGCTGGAGTTACAGTTGTTAGCTGCCATGTGGGCACAATAATTTTTTTCCCAACAACATATACTTCCAAACACATCATTAACAAAATGAAAAGGCAAATCACATGGTCAGACAATGTTTGTAGTTATTTGATAAGAACTATAATCCAGAACTCACAGGATTCTTGTAACTAAGAAAAAAATGGTCAAAAAGTTTGCACATACATTTCACATAGAAGATAGAACAGTGAATGAGTAACATTGAGAATCAAGAAAACAAACATCACAGCATGCAGCATTTACCCTTGAACGAATACCAGAGTGGCTTTCGTTACAAGGCTGAAATTAGAGTGTTAGAGAACATTAAGACAAAAGAAGGATTGTGTAGTCTGCTAAGTACAGAAATGAAAATATCCAAAACTGTATACGCATATGTCAAAATATGTATCATTTTGACAGGATTTCAATATTTTTGCTCAGTATTTTTTAAATTTTTGACATGAGTTTGAATTTGCATTATTTCCAGCCCTCCCTGTCCCCTTAATGGCTCCTTCCACATCCCCTCACCCCCTCATAATTTCTTGACCTCATCTTTGATTACATTTTTATATATACAGTACACTGAGTTCATTAGGTAGTGCTGACATGTATATGTGTTTAGGACTGCACACTTGGCATTAGATAACCTCTCAGGGAACGAATCCCTAGAGAAAACTGATTCACCCGCCCTCGCTCTGCCTAGGTGATCATCTCTGCAAAGGACTTCATAGACACACCCTGAAGTGTGTTTTACTGATCTGCTAAGTGTCTCTCAATCCAATCAAGTAGATAATCAAAATTAATAATCACCACCACTAACACAGTCAATTATCATAATCACCAAGCAATATATCCTGCACATAATTATATGTCTTTTTACATGATTGGCACTTTGGTAGATGTTTTTTTCCAACAGCACCATCACAAACATTACTACAATGTGTGTGTGTGTGTGTGTGTGTGTGTGTGTGTGTAACAGACTCTCTCATCAGTTATTTTTTTACAAATAAGGACAGTGATGACTGGAAAAGGAAGCCAATGGGGAGACTGCAAAGCTATAATACAAAAGGTTTGTTGTATCAAATAAACTGTGTCTAATTTACTTTATTTGACATTTATAAGCAGGATAAGCCAGATCTAATTTTTCTGAAAGAGCTTAAAGCATGATTGCCCATCCAACTGTGTGTTTGCACATTTGTTTGTGAATGTGTGTGTATATGTGAGTGAGTGAGTATGTATGTGTGTGTGTGTGTGTGTGTGTGTGTGTGTGTGTGTGTATACACTGGAGAATCACAGAACCAGGCCCTCACATGTACAAGCAGTCATTCTACCATTGAGCTATATCTTTTTCAAGGAAACAAAACTAACCTCTACCTTCACTTCTTAATCCTGAAAGCCAGGGTGACTGTTGCAAGGAGAGTGCCTTGGTCCTGGTAACACTGCTCATGATAACTGTGACTTATATTTTTTTGCTAGTAGACAAGGCATCCCCTTTCTCTACAAACTCCATGAGTGCTAGAACATGACTCCTGATTCTCTCTGCCTCCCATGAGAATGGATGAGCATATGCTCATAAGACAGAAATATATTCTTCACTTGAATAATGAAGAAACTAGAATTCAACCTCTTAGCATTGTTTTTGAAATGGTCGAAGAGAACCATGTCTTCTGTTTCTCTGTGCTCTGAATTCTGAGGAGAATTAGTACCAGTTCTTTTCATTCCCCAGAAGAAGAAGATCTCTGGAAGGTGCCAGAATCCCACCTGAGCTGGGAATGAAGCAAGAGGAAGCCTTGTTTGCAGGTCCTTTCACTCTGTGGATAGATTCTGTCCCACTGAGACACAGGGAAGTTCCTGAGTTCTTGTTTCACAGGGTCCAAATCCTGTGAAGGTCAAATAAAATGATAAAGGCACAGGCTTTCAGAGAGTTAAGCACAGTGTCTGTAAGATGAGGAACTATTTTATCACTGTGTAGCAAGCAGTTTCCAAGGCCAAGCATGCTAACAAGTAAACCTAAGTCATGCTAGAATCAGGTGTGAGCAGTTATTATTCTTAAACAACTTGGCTACTTCCTATCAAATTTGTTTTGTTTCATTTTCATTTTAAAAACAAACCATGAGGCTGCCAATTCTACATATCAGCGGGGTGAGATGAGCAGGAGGCAGTGAATCCAGGTAGCTGAACCTGCTTCAAAGGAATTATAGATCAAAATCAAGTCTCTGCTCCCAGATGTAAAGGCCACAGATCAATAAGAGCATGCCTTATTTACAGGTCTCAGAGAGGCAGCAGGAAAGGAGAAAATCTATCCTTGCTATGCATATACTTGACTTCCTAAATAAGATACAGAAGGAAGGAAAGACTACAATAAACCTCTTTCACACTATTTTTAAGAACGTGTTACAAACTTCACGGGTATTCTATGATGCACAGATGGACAAACAGCTTCATCAGTCATCTGGCTAATTTTCCCAAGAAACTATTGAAATATAAAGAGGTGCTTCCCTCTTAGACAGCTCCCCAGTTTCACAGTACTGCTAAATACGGGAATTATCCCTGAGGGATTTGATACGAATATTAATGTTATGTACAAGGAGATGGATGAAGGTTTGTGAGGCTTGCTATGTTACTAGTGTGTCTCTGCATACATAATAGATGGATGTCAGCAACAGTGTAGCAAAATTCATGAAATAAATATTGAACTTGCAGGAAAACTGAATAAGCAATAAACCCAAGGAAGTATTATAATTTAATGTACCTATGCAACTATGGGGCAGAAGAATGACCCCAGGCATATTCAGTGAAGTACAATAACCAACTCAGCCTTCAGTGACAAGCACGGTATGTCGCTTTTGTGTAATCATACATGGATAACACAAATAAAAGGAAGAGCAATTTGAAAAGATGGATATCCAGATGCTTAGAAAATAGTTCATTGTATAGGTTCATTGATTATAGTAGGATCCGGAAACTCTTTTCTGTAGGGTCCTGATTCACATGGCTCTCATCCAAGACAAACTCAGGTGTGCCCCTACCTCCTACCACTGATAAAGCTTCTCTGTGATGATACATAACCTCTCTCTATAAGGGAGAAAGGTTTATCTATGGTTTCAGTCCATGGTCATTTGGCACAGTTACTCTGGGTCTGTGGTGGCATAAACATCATGGTAGGAAGATGTAGCCTCTAAGACACTTCACCTCAGGGTTGATGGGAAGGAAAACAGCAAAGATGCAGTGGTCCCAAATCTCCTCGAGTGCAGGTTCCCAGTGGCCTCTCCTCCTCCCACTGGCTCCACCTCTTAAAGCGCTCAGCATTTCCCTCTAGTGACACAGGCTGCTGACTGTACCTTTAACATGCATGCACTTTTTTTTTTTAAACTTTTACAAAAACTTTATTGAGAATTTCACACATGCATATAAGGTGTTTTGATCAAATCCATGCCCACTCCCTCCCTTCCAACACCTCCCAGGCCAGTCCTTCCCTTCCAACACCTCCCATATTTCCCCATCACTTTTTTCTTTTTCTTCTTCTTTTTTTTCTTCTTTCATTTATTTTTATGGGGCTTTTGGATACTCTAACATTCCCCCCCTGAAGAGGAAACCCTAAAATCTTTTAAGGATTAGATACAAGCTCCCAAATGCTTTTGATATTTTTGGCCTTTGAAGCAGAGCATGTTGCTAACAGTCCCCAAAACATTGTGACTTTTAGCCAAGAAACTGGCTGCTTTTCTTTGGGATCTTTATACCCTAGTTGCCTAGCCAATTCCTACCTCCTATTCTTATCACACCATCCTCTGAAGGGGTTACCCAGATTGCCAATAGGGAATTGGGACGCAAACCACTCTCTGGCTTTTCCCATGCTGAACAGGGACACAGGGTAAGGCAATGGAGTACCCCTTCAGTGGATCTATCTAAAAGACTTCCAAATTGCATAACTCTTATCTGTAAGGGGAAAAGAAAATCCTTGAATCATGAATAGGAGATGTGAAGGAGAAGTAAAGGCAAGAGTAATTAGCATTACAAGTTTTAAACAGGGAACTAGAAAAACGTCATAACAGGGTGATTTTCAAATATTCATATGAGAGTCCATTGGAATTTCTTGACAAGGGCTTCCAAAAGCATCTCTCTATTGGGTTCCTCCTCATTTTTCTCCTGTTTTCCAAAGCTGGACTCTAGAGTGATGGAGTCAGGATTTGCTTTCAGGTATTTTGATAGCCATTGGAGTGGTTAGAATCAGTATCAGTTCCCTCTCAAAGGCTTCTAGATAGGGGGAGAAAACAAATTTATCCATCATTTTAGAACAATAGCTGGTTGTCTCCCTTAGCTACAGGTGGGCACTACAGTATTGGAGACCAAGATTTGAAGTCTTACATCTGAGCAGCACTTTCTGGTTAGGAACAAAATCATCAATGAGCAATAATTGCCTAAATAACTTTTTATATAGACTTAAGCCTGATGTCTGGGAAGTACAATCCCTTGAACTCTTAAAGAAATATATTGATGACTTTACTCTTTGGTTATACTTTCCTTTTGGGTGTTTAAGACAATATTGTTGGCCCAAATAAGTCAAGTTATTTTTACACTTAAGGTCATTTGAGGATCTATTGTTCCTCAGGGGTCACATGGGCTTGGGAGGAACTCCTGGCTCCTTTCTTTTACCACTTCCATCTAAGTGAAGATAAGTCAAAGGTCCTGCTCGACCATATCTGGCTTCACTTGGAAGCATGAATGAGATGTTTCTGCCGAGTTGACCCTCCTCTTTGTAGACCAGACACTGGTTCAAGTCCATCTCATGGGGTCTCCAAGTCCTCCCTGAACAAGAAGACAGGACATTTACAGGACATTTTGAGAGATGTTCCATAGTCCCCTGGAACTTGGTCGACCTTGGAAGGCAAGGGGCAAAAACTATACTTAAGTCCCTCTGACCACATTAGTATAGGCCTTATAGTATGGCTGTTAAACATCCGATAAGGTTCGTTCCACCAGTCGGATACTTTTAATTATCATGTGCTATGCAGATAAGGCTTAAGTAAAGAACCAAATATTCTCAGATAAACATTGACTAGATTTATATTTTGTTCCTTCAACTAGTTGACTAAACTATGACCATAGAAATTTTAAGATTATGTGCATATTATTTTTGTCTCATCCTTTATATATAACAAACTTAGACCTTCATCACTTGCTTAGGTTTTCTCATTATTTGTGTCTATTTTGGAAAATATCTCCATTCCCATATCCTTTAACATCTTTTACATTCTCATTTACTTTTTTTTCTCTTTTAAATTGAGATGTATAGCATTAACCAATAAAATTTCTGTCAGTTGGGAAACTTCTTTTCCTGGGGATGCTAAGCCATGCTTATTCCCTTTTAAGATTCTAATATCAAGCCAATGTTTCATTAAAGTTTTACTGGTGAAACAATGAATTTATTGAGCTTACTTCCAGAGATAACTGAGAGGTTGCTGAGGAGTATGAATGACCTGAGTGTGTGCACACTGGAAAGCCTTTACCCAACATAGGTCATGCCTTCTCTTCCTAGCCTTCTGCAAATTGTATACTTTAGCCCTCCCCAAATCCAGAAGGCCATGTGTGATTAGGGTCAAATTACATCCAGTTGGTTGGGACGAGTGAATGAAATAATGAAATTTGCAGGTAAATGGATGGATCTAGAAACTGTTATACTAAGTGAAGTAACACAGACTCTTAAAAACAAACGACATATGTTCTCCCTTGTAAGTGGGTCCTAGCACCAAATCCTTTTAAATTCCAGGTCCTTTTAATAAGATGATGCTGTACAGCAGTCCCTCCTGCATGAAATAACTACCATCATCAGGACTTCAGCTGAGCCTGATCGCTAAACATCGTCACAATTGGACTTATTGATGGTTGTGCTCATTCATTAAAGGAGGGCCAAGCAATGTCACTGGACTTTTACTGGAGTATACATGCACTTTTTAAGAACAGCTATCTAAATTATAGTGTATCATGTTGCTCTGTTTTTAGCTTGAAATTTATTGCAGTATTTATTCTTTCTGTCCACATATGTTACTAAGTGAAGTTCAGGATTTACATATACACATGGACATAGACATATACATATATGTATGTGTTATATTTACAACACACACACACACACACACACACACACACACACAGAGGTATGTATATCAAATAAGACCTGAAACTCAATGGAGCTAGAACCATATGGAAGTCTGTTGTCCAGTAAAAAATAAAACATGAAGCAGGTGGATGGAAGGGAGTTACTCAGTGTGACTGGATGGCACGGTTCCTACCAACAGTGGCATTCTGAACATAGTTCCCAGTTTCAGGTAGGAAATGTCTCCACAGGAGTGGATCAGAGTGGCCCCAGAAGCCAGAAAACAATCCGCACTCCTGTCAAACCTTTTACCTACCCACCATGCTACCTAGCCTTTGTCCCTCTTCAGAATTGTGTTAGTGAAAATATTATTTTATTTTATATCTTAACCTAGATAAAGCAGGTTTATATCAATTTCTTTTTCTTTTTATTGAAGTTCATATTTAGATCCCCTCCTCTCTTTGTACCATTACTACAACCCTCAATCTTCTATGTATGTACATATACAGATATGTATATAAATATACAAACATATGTGTATATATGCATATATGGAGAGAGAGAGAGAGAGAGAGAGAGAGAGAGAGAGAGAGAGTCAGGTTTGTGTCCCCAAATGCCCTTTAGTCTGGGTTCATCTATTGGAGCCTGGTCAACCTATGAAGAGTCTCACCCTTAAACAAAACTAAATTGCCCCTTCCCAGCAGCCATCAATTGCCAATAGTTCCTTAGATAGAGTTGGTGTTTCTTAACCACTTCCTCACATCTATCCTGGGTTTTTTTCCCTGGCTTGAGCTCATGTGGGACATGTTTTTAAAAATATTTTATTTAATTTATTTTTTATGTGTACAAGTATATTGCCTGCATGCATGCAAGCGCATTAGTGTCATGCAATGCCTGCAAAGGTCAGAAGAGGGCATCAAATCTCCTCGAACTGGAGTTACAGATGGTCCTTGGCTGCCATGTGGGTGCTGGGAATCCAGCCCAGGTCCTCTGCAAGCACTGAGCCAGCCGTCCAGCCCCTCATGTGGTACCCTTGCAAGCTGTCACTCTTGCTGTGAGTTCATATGACTAACTGACCAGCTGTCTGGAAATTTTATTTCCTTATGGTCCTCCACCATCTCTGGCTCTTACAATCTTTATGCCTCCTCTTCAGCAATGATCCCTCAGCCTTGGGAGGTAGAGCTTTGACAGAGGTATACTATTCAGGGATAAGCACTCCGCAGTTTCTTATCTAATTAATTTTTAGAACGATCTTGAAAACCCACTAGCTTGATTTACAAGACATCACATTTACTGTTCCTTCTGCTAAAAATAATTGTTCTATCCTCTGTAAAAGTTCACACGTGTGGAGTCATTTACTAACTTTGTCCTTAGCACCACTTCCGGATTCACAATGCCTTCCCACCGTGCTTTTCCAAGAATTGCTGGAAATTATGTCTTGTGGCTCAGTGCTGCACACCACAACTCTTCAGTGCCCCGTGTCTGGCCTCTGAAACCAGCTTAGCCAGTAAAATCTCTAAGTAGACAGTCAAATCCACCTCTGGAAACTGTATGGACAACAAACAGCACTTGGCAGCGGGGTTGAGGTCCCAAGAAGCAAATGTCACAGAGATGAATGTGTGGTATTTTAGTACTAAAGAAAATGGTCAAAAGGAAAAGTCATGAAGAACTGGTGGTATGGAGTAATTCTGTGGAAGTGGATCATAAATAGGGGCCCCTCATTGTTGTGTTGCTGGGTAGGACAACTGATTGCTTTTCTCCTTGGCAGTGCGCACAGCACCTTCTGATGCTATGAGAGTTAGTCCTCAGGGAGGAGGCTTCCTGGTCAGCTCCAGGTTAATTCCTCCAAGTTGTGTGTCAGAAGTGTGTGATGTCTTCAGCAATATGGTCTTAACTTCAAGTTCTGGGTGTTGGAGGGGAGAAAATTGAGGGCAATGACAATAGTCTATATTGTTTGGGGGGAATCCCTTGAATTTCCCCTTGACTAACAAAACAAAGAGTTTCCCATGTCTGGCACTGGAGTTTTTGTTAGACAGTCCTTTACTCTTGGAAGAAACATTATTACTCCATGCAATAGATGATAGATAGGCAGATGATAGAAGATGATAGAGAGATGATTGATTGATAGATGATAGATAGATAGATGATAGATAGATAGATGATAGATAGGTGATAGATTGATTGATAGATGATAGATGATAGATGATAGATACATGGATACATAGATGATAGATAGATGATAGATAGGTGATAGATAGATTGATTGATAGATGATAGATGATAGATAGATACACGGACACATAGATGATAGATAGATGATAGACAGACAGATGATAGATAGTAAACTTATAAAATAATGTTTAGCTGTCTTCACCAACTCAAAAATTCTCAACACATATTTACTCAGTACCACTGTGGCGTGTCAAACCCTGTTCTGTTTTAGTTCCTGGGAATTCACAGCGACTCAGTGGAGCTGAAAACACTCAATTGAAATACCATTATCTCTGGGATCATCTTTCTCTATCTCCTGTAATGTATCAATTTTATCTAAGTGCTGCGATGCTGGGAAAAACAAACACCATTGTGTATTCTTCACAACAAAAACATCTATTCTTGCATTCTATTACAAACCAGGATAATAAAGTCCATACCTCAACATAACATTGCAGTTGTTCACAGCTTTATCCTACCTATGCAAACAGTTTTGGCTTTTCTTGGGATCTAAATTTCATTCATACTTCATTCATACGTGTGCTTTTATATTTCTGAGACACCTTTTCCCATCCCTAGCACACTAAATTCCTTCTCGGTTGCTATAATTTTAATACGTGTGTCCCCCAAATCCATCCATTAAGGGTTTTGTCCCCAGCACAGCACTATCAGAAAATGGTAAAGCATCAGGGAGGGAGCCTGTGAGATGCACTTGGGTCACTGGGAGCATGGCTTTGAAAAGGACTATGGGATTCTCTCCATCCTCCCGTCCTCTTCTTTGTGTCTGCTCTGGCTGAAGATTTGACCCCTTACTCCTGAATACATTCCCACCAAGATGTACTACCCTCATCAGAGGTCAACCCAGTAGGGAGGCACACACACAGACAAACACAGATACACACACACACACACACACACACACACACACACATAACACACACATACATATGCAAAAAAGAAAATCCTTAGCATAGAAAACTATCAAAGTTTCTAAAAGGAAAAAGAATTGATTTATTATATTTATGGAGAATGTTCATGAAAAGACTTTGCACATAAAACACTGAATGTCAAATGTTTCCAGAGTTAAAGAAAGTAGGATTATTTTCATATATGAATCTGGAAATCAGTTAGGTCATTAGTGAAAGACCTTGATTAGTAAGGTACAAAAGAAAATTAGATAAAAACTAATGATAATCTAATCATTTGTTTTGAATTGTGCTGAGGATGGTTGTTAAGAAAATTCTCATTATAAGACTGTCTTTGAAGCAAAGCATGAAGTAAAATAATTGCTCTGGATGTTGCCAAGGAGAGGTCTCTGATAAAACTTAATTCAAATAATTAGGAAGCTAGCGCATTGGTAGGAAAAACATTTAAAAGGTGATCGGAAGTGAAAATAAAGAGTTAGGAAATGGCTTCTTGAACTGTGCAAAAGAAGGGGTCCAAAAATGGCAGACTCGTGCCTCTGGGCCCTGTAAGTACAACAGGATTAGAAAGCGAAAAGCAGTGCGGTCAGAGTGGGTCCCTCGGGACCTCAAAGGTGTTACCAGTGAAATGGCATTGAGAGGAGGGGTTGTGGGGAGGTCGCCAGCAGCTAAGAGCTGCTGCTCCCTCACTAGTGAGATTAAGGTCTTCTCACTCACCCTGAAGTAAGTTTGTCCTTCTGACTTCCGCTATGTGGGGAAAGTGTAACAGAAAGCTGCTCTCCCTGTCTACATTTCAGAGCTGCAATGTGGCCAAAGGCTTAGACATTATCATCTGGGCACTACTAAGAAGTCAAGCTTTAAGAGGTGGGGCCCACTGGGGGGCTTCGGGTTATTGGGGATGCTCCCTTGAAGGAGGTTATGGGAGTCTGGAGCCCACTACCTTGCTTTCCTCATCTGCACCATGAAAGGAGATGTTTTGTTCCATTGCACATCCCTGCTCGGATACAAACACACACACACACACACACACACACACACACACACACACACAAAAAAAATAAGAAAGAAAATGTGTCTGCCTAACAATGAACTGGTACTTTCAAACCTATGAGCTAAAACCAATCTCTTATAATCTGGTAACCTCGGGTATATTTGTTACAGTATCAGAAAGCTGAATAACTCTACATCGGACCCAATGTCAATCCCTTCACCTTGAACTTCCCAGCCTCTGTTAACTAAATGAATTCCCTTTCTCTATAAATTGCTCAGTCTATGGTATTCTGTTGAAGAAACCCAAATGGAATACTCAGGAATGCTGTAAATTTTTCACAAAAAAATCATCTGAGAGAAGAATAAAAGATAATTTCTTTTAGAAAAATACTGACAAATACACTTTTGTACTAGGGTTGAAGATTTAACACAATTCCAGACTTCTAACTTATTTTGATTTTTCCAATAAAGAATAAGGTTTATTAACCATTATGCTCCAGCTCTGTTTGCTGTCTCACTTTTTACATGAGAAGTTAAAGAAACACCATAAAATATAAAGGTAGGTTTCACAGAAGAATTTAAAAATTTCATTAATATTTGATATTTTTATAAATTAAACTGAATAAAGCACAGTAATTAGGTTGTCAGTTAAGCCAGCACTGTTTGCGCTTGCCACATCTCTGACATAGGAAGGCAGATGAGGTGTTAGCCTGCCGCTGTCTTGCTCTTAAGTACCTTGTGCTGGTCTAGGGGAGAAAATCCCAAGCCAATTAACCATCTATGTAAAAGGTAGATGTGTGCAGGTGCTTAAAGCCCTAAATTTCACTTTTCACTAAGCTCTTGCCCGTAGAGGGATCCCAAATGTATGAGTATGAACAGAAGATACAGGAGTGCTTAAATTAGCACTGAGAGATGAATAATACTGAATTCGAAATAGACTTTTGGAAAGTTGGTCCCAGCCTTCCTTACATAGCACACTTTATTCTCAGTTTTGATTCAATTACCAGCTCTTGAAGATACCTCAGATCAATTCCAAGAACACTGCTGCTCCATCTGTACCAAATAGGCCTAGTGTATGCTTCTCCCCAAGCCTGATGGGGAATGGAACGGCACATCAAGTCCACAGGAGCACCGACATGGAGATTCAAATCGCCGCAAAGGCTGCTTTCTAGCACCATTCATCAAGATACGGCTGCGTGCTTCTGATGGCAGGGACACCGATGGTGCTCATTTCTGGCTTCTCAGAACACGTGCCACACTCCAACTATGACAGGGTACGCAGTCTGAACGTAATTCTTTATTCTGAAGCATCTACATCTTTGGCTAGAAGACTTATCAAAGAAATGCTCACCTTATACATAATTCATTGAGACTCAACAATGTCTCCTAAATGTGCTTCTTCTTAGATATAACTAAAACATTCACAGTGTCTTTTACTGACTACAAGTCATTACTGATGCTGTAAATGTTTTAGCCTAGTCTTGTTTTATAAACAGCAAATGCTTCTCTAACGTTTTATTTTCTGGGGGCTGGAGAGATGGCTCAGTGTTTAAGAGCACTGACTGCTCTTGCAATGGACCTGGGTTTGATTACCAACACTCATATGGTGGCTAACGACCATCCATAGCTCCAGTTCCAGGAGAATCCGATACCCTATTCTGACCTCCATGGGCACTGTATGTGACAGATGCACTTACACACATTCAGGCAATACATACTCAAATACATAAAACAAAAATAATAAAATATTTGTTTAAATATTCATTTTCTGAGTTCATGAGTGTAGTGGTCCTGCCGTGTTCAGAAGATACGTTTATTATCTGGTCCTCTCTGAACTCAGGCTTTTACATTTTTTCTGCCCTCTCTTGAAGGGGTTGATCAAGATGTCCCATTTGTAGCTGAGCTTACCACTGACACTCTTGCCCAAACAAATTTTAAGTATTTTATGTATTATTTTTGTTTTATGTGTATGTGTGTATTGCCTGCATGTATATAAGTGCACCCATGTCATGTAATGCCCATGGAAGTCAGAGGAGAGAGTTGGGTTCCCCTGGAACTGGAGTTACAGACAGTTGTTAGCTGCCATATGGCTGCTGGAAATCAAACCTGGGTTCTTTGCAAGAACAATCACTATCACTGCTCTTATCCCCTGAGCCACCTCTCCAACCCAGCCAAAATAATTTTTTAAAATTTAGCTACAAGTTCAATTTGAACTTCTGAGTTTATGTCTACATTTAAACTATCATAGCATTCATTCCATACATTAATTTAGTAAGTTCATTTCAGAAAGAACTCTTCAGCACAGGTCTGTTAATTCTATAGATCAAAGGGACAGTCATTGAAAATCAGTAAGAATTGTATGAAAATGTGTGTCATTGTACAATAATGCTCAGGATTAATGGTAATTTTTCCTATTTTGTCTTTAGGCCTCCCAGATATCATGACTTCATATCCCTCTGGGACTATAAGTCCAAATAAACTTTTTCTTCTATTAAAAAAAGACTTACTTCTGGCAATATATTCTATTTATGCTTATGCTAAATTAGGTATTAGATGACACTGTTAAAATATTTTTAAATTCATATTTTTACACATTAAATCCTAAATCTTACTCAAAACATCCTGCATAATTGCTTCATCTTTAATTTTTTTTTGGTCTTTTTGAATGAAATTATGAAGCAAAATATAAACTTTTAAAAATGAAACCTGCAAAGAAGACAAGTGGACATCAGAACAAAGTCATTATGGGAATAAGTGTTTAGAAGTAGCAATACAAAAACAAAGGATAGTCACACAAGAAGCAATTACAAAGAAGGTAGTTTTTTAAAGTTTATAAAGTAAAAGTCAGATGAAAATCTAAACCATAAACTTCAGGACTGGAGAGATGGTTAAATAGTTAAGAGTACTTGTCTTTCTTCAAGAGGACCTGGGTTCAGTTCCCAGCACCAAATCAGGCAGCTCACACCTGCCTGTGATTCCAGTTCTAGGAGATCCAACGCTCCTGTCACCTCTGCGTGCAGTGCACACAGGCGGAACATGTACATACATGCAGACACACACACACATAAAATAAAAAAGTTTTTAAAATAAGCAAAGTTCATTATATTGCATGAAATATTATAACTTTGTTTTATGAAATAAGTGGTCTTAATTTAATCCACACTCAAAATAGAACCAAAAACATATTCCAAAATATAAATAAGAAATATTCTACAAATAAAGAGTTAAATGTGCAGATCAAAATGCTTCAAAATTTAGAAAATAATGATACGGAAGTATTGGTCCCAGATGTCTTTTCCTTGTTATTAAATTTAAGGGCAAAGGAAAGAATTCGTAGGCATCTCAGATAAAGACAGTTCAGAATTATAAGTTCTTACAGCATGAAGAAAAAATAAAATTAAAATACCCAGCAAGTGTCAAGGTAAAGAAATTTGACCAAAATTTTTATAAACTAAAAATACGCTAAGAAATATATCCTCAAATATGAGTGATCTTAGGAAATAGAGGAGGCATGACTCCAACTTTAAAATCTTCAGCAACATTGAACCAATTAAAAGGTGAACAAGGAAATCATCCTAAAAGGATCAGTGGTAAACATGGTACTTTCATTTTTAAGGAATTCTGCTGACAGTGGATTAGTGAGGCAATATCAACCTTGAAAATATAAAACTAAAATAATCAAATTTTGCAAAAAGTAATTAGGATAGATGATAGATAGATGATGATGTATAGATGATATAGATAGATGATAGATAGATAGATGTAGATAGATAGATAGATGATAGATAGATAGATAGATAGATAGATAGATAGATAGATAGATAGATAGATGATAGATAGATAGGATAGATGTGTGGAGTGTATTGGGAGTGTAAATGGAGGAGGGGGCCTAAATATGATTTTAAAATATTGTATGAAATTCCCAAAATTCAATGAAAAATGTTAAATAAAATTGTGAAAATCAGTAAAATGAAAACAGAAATACATAAAAACATTCTATTTTTTCATTTTTGCTTATTTCCTTACAATTATTTTGAGTGCTGAATAGGAAGTATTAAAATTAGTAGAGTGAGGGAGACAGAGAAACATTATTTAGAGCTATAAACAAAATGATATCAAAGAATAAGCTGTGTAAGTAAAAGAAAGCTAAGGTTAATAATTCTCTCATTTCTCCACACAAGAGGCAGTACAGTCCATCCACACTGGGTAAATCAATAAGAGAAGTTACATATATTAAATAAAGACATAAGAACAGCCACTAGAATAACCAAAATTAAATTAAATACCTTCAACACCACAGGAAAACCATTCATACAACTAAAATGCCATAAATTAAGCTACCGAAGCAAGATTCAGAACAGTAGATGAAGTTTTCTAGAAAGAATCACAAGTTACTAGTGTTTTCTTTGTAAAGAATATCTTGAACACTACTTTTGTAAGTACTCTCTACACTTCTCTACAAGTTCTGTCACATCATGTATATTGATACAGGAAAAGTATTAAGATGTTTGATGATTTGCAAATCTCATCAACCTCTAAATGCACATCACACACATAAGAATACATTGATGGTCTATACTGAATTTACGGATTATGTTAATATAGACATAGAATTTAGTATTTGCCTACCTGGGCAACAGAAAACAGTCAAATGTTACAAGTATGTTAGTCTCCATTGTCAATATGTATTTCTTTTTAAAAAATTTTTGATTGAGCTTTGTACATTTCATAGAACGATTCTTCATTAAATTGAAACCCCTTCTCCCCTCCATGCCCCCACATACCCCCACCAGACTTCCACGCACTCTACCATACATGTTAAGTCCTATCCAGTCAAGTGTTTATATGCAGATGTCCTTTGGTGCAAGTCCACCCACTGGAGTCTAGTCAGCTTATCTAGAGATTTTAAGGAAAGTCTACTCTCTCACACATAGGAGTAATCAGTCTGCAACAGTTCCCAAGCTAGAGCCAGCCTGCCACCCATTTCCCTCGCTCCATTCTGGGCCCTTGTCTGATTGAGTTGGTATGGGTCTCATGCTCAATGCCATCACTGCCACAAGTTCACATGTGCAAGCTTCCAGTGACCTGAAAGCCTCTTTCCCTGTGTTCATAAACCAACCTTGGCTCTTGCAATCTTTCTACACCTTCTTTTGCAATGGTCCCTGACCTGTGGGTGGACAGGTTTAATATAGGAGTCCTATCCAGGGACACACACTCTGCAGTCTCTTATCCTCTAAAACTTGGCCAGCTGTGGCCTTCTGTATGCATCACACTGTTGTGTATGGAAGTTTCCCTGGTGAGAGATGAGGGATGCACTGGTATTTTCTCTACCCCTTGCTCTGCTAATATTCATGAGCCTTAGGTGTAGAGGTTCCACTGTAGATGTGTCATATATAACTGAGCCTCAAAGTTACAAATCTCTCCATTAGAAGCCAAAGGGAAGTTAGTCAACAAATGCAAGGGAAATTAAGCATGGTTCCTTCCTAAACTGCCATTGGAAAGGATCTGCAAAATTCAACACACTCAGGAAAGAGAAGATGGAGGGTATCTTAGAGACAAGAAAAAAGTGTTTTACTCTAGATTTATAGAGGTAGTGCAGACAGTGAGAGCTAACTCATACATTAGATTAAAAACAGGACCAAAGAGAGTAAGAAAATATGTGACAAATTTAAAAGATCCACGATTCAATGATAGACTTGACTCAGGAGTATTCTATGAAGATAAATTAAATAAAATTTCTTATTAAATATTTGTATTAATCAAGTACAAATGTGTTCATTATTTAACTAAAGTTTGTAACTCATGTTAGACAATTACTAGAGCTCCATTTTCCCCTAGATAGTCTTATGGAGAGCCTATGGGAAAAGTAACATTGAAGAACTTGATGCTGTAAAAAGTGGTATACATATTCTCAAAATTTTACCAGTACATCATTACATTCCGGAAGTATTATCTAATGGATTAGAGAGACATGAAATCACCTCAGAAATGTGATTCTTGCCTAAAAGAATGTATTATCTGTCTAAAATATGACTGTTTTTCTCAGTCCAGAAATACTGTCAAAGTAAACATCACCAAGCCAAAATCCAATCATATGCTTCTAATGTTCCAGGAAAGAGAGCTTGGGCCCCAGGACAAGAGCAATCAGGCCCAGTTGGCAGCTCCTGTTTGTGGCAGATGATGTATTGGGCTTTCTTAGCCACCAAATATTAAAATTGTATGAATTCATTTTATTTATTTGGATGCCGCATTCATCCAGCTTACTTCTGTCTACAGCTTGGTGTCTCATCTGTCTTTTCAGAGAAATACTTTGTTGGTTAGGAAGCAGCTGTATGATGTTCTTGCCGTAGAGCAAGATGTAAATTTTGGTTCTTGCAACAAGCTTTCACATCACTCTTGAGAGATGGAGCCATTCTTGGTGATTTTTATTGGACTGCTTTAATTAGGTTGTTTAGAAGTTTACCTCTCGGGCTTAAACTGTTTTGAACAAATTTAAATGAATTTAGTAAGATGGATAAATGGTAAATTAGACTTTTCCTTTCTTCTCTATTTTTGTAAATATTTTAGTGAATTTTTGTATGTCTCATACAGAACATCTTAATCATCCTTATACCGCCCTCCCTACTGGCACCCTCCCTTAGCCCCTCTGCCCTGGATTCATGCATTCTATCATTTGTGTTAAGACCTGTCATGTCAAGTTAGTGGCCCCAGACATTCCTCAGTGCAAGTTCATCTATTGAGGACTAGTGATCCTGTCTAGAGTCCCTTCCTTTAAGAAGATCAGCTCTCCCTCACCCAGCAGTAATCAGTTGCCAGTAGTTCTTCAGCTAATATTGGGGGCTACTGCCCATTTCCCCAGTTCTGTGCTGGGTTCTTGTCTGCATGAGTTTGAATGGGTCTTGTGCATGCTGATACCATTGCTGTAGGCTCATATGAGCAAGGTCTCAGGAGCCTGTAGGACTCTATTTTCATATGGTCATGCACCTCCTTCCTTTTCTCTTACAATCTTTCTGCACCCTCTTCCACAATGGTCCCTGGGCCCTGGGTGGGTGGAGTTTAATACAGGAATCCAAGGACCTGAGCTCTGTAGACTCATTCTCTATGCTTTGGCCGTTTGTGTAGTTTTGTGGTCATGGACCTCTGCTGCATGAGGGAGCTTCAATATTGAGAGTTGGGAGATTCATTAATGTTTTCTCTACCCCTTGTCCCACTATGTTCCGTGAGCCTTAGGTGGAGAGGTTGCTTTGTAGATGTGTCACTTAGACTTGGACAGTTCACAGACAATCTCTATGTATGACCAGATGTGGAACTCTGTAATCTTCTCTGTCTGGTACAAAAGAAGCTTCTTTGATGAGTGGTTCCTGGGATACTTGTCTATAAATATAAGGATGTATATTTTGCACATAGTAAGAAATTACATTTTTCTAGGGATGTGACAGCCTTGAGGTTTTCTCTAAGGTCTCTGATCTCCTCAGCAATATATGATTTCCAAAACATCAGATTTCTAAGTAGGCAGATCTCCATGAGTTCAAGGCCATCCTGGTCTATGTAATAAGTTTCAGGATAGCCAGGACTACATAGTGAGACCCTGTCTCTAAATAAATACATAAAACATCAGATTTCTGATATTCTAATATCAAAGTGGGGAGATGTGATAAGCGAGTGTTTAAGGAGAGGGAACTGAGTGGTACTGAATCCAAGAAACAAGGATCCATCCGGTGGGAAGTCCTCTGAGCCCCAGTTCACTATTCCTGTTGACCGGTCTCGTCTCTGTATCTGTTTCACTCTGGAAAGTTTATATAAACTCAAGAAACCTAACAGCATACCTCAGTTCACAGTAAGAGACAGCTTTCACAGCTCAAAGGTCAAGACGGATGGTAATTCAAGATAAGAAGAAAACTTTAACAGAGAGTTCAGAAAAAGAAAAAAAAAAAAAACAGTGAGACACATAATTGAAGCCTGTGCTAGAAGACTCAGCAATATCTCACCCCATGGAAAGATAAACGTGAGGAAAGGTTATTTCAAGCAAAGAAGTAGTCTTGGAACAAAAGTCTCAAGGTAAAAGAAACAAATAGTGATAAAAATAGAGTAAAAAGTGTTTCATCTTGTTATAAAATTGAAGATGACAGGTAATTTCAGCTTTTAATGATGTCTAAATCAGCAACACTATATTCACAATGACTGATCATATTTTTAGTAAACATAAAGCTATTTACATGAATCCTGTAAGCCGATGATGATGTTTTAATCAATTTTTTTATTTTTTACTACATTTATTTCATAACAACCGCAAAGCATATTTACAATATTCATAACAATATCCAAGGAACTCTACAAGTTGGCTTAATGTGGCAAAAAGTCTAATCTAAGGGCAAGGAGTGATTCAAGATTTACAGGTTATGCTTACATTTAAAATTATGTTAAGGTTTTGGAAAAGCATTTCAAAACACCTATAGCAAAACAATGAATGCAGGTTTTCCAGCCTTCCAGGATACAGAGCTTGCTGTGTTTGCAAACAGAGATTAGAAGTAGCCCTGTGACCTTTCAGCTGCCATGAAGAATTAAGTGCTGAGGTGGAAACACCAACAAAAAGCATTCTTAGAATTCTCAGTGGAGGCACCTCCCTCACACTAGCTCCTAACTGAGGACCAGGTTTCCACAGAACAACTTACAGAACTGAGAGTGTTCCCTTAAAATGGTGGGAACAAAACAGACTGGGTATACCTTTTGACTGAAAGACGACTTTCCTGGAATGCCTTCTGTTAGCAGTGACAGAATAGATGGGGTGGATAAGGCAACAATGAACATGGATGAGCAGGTATTTCTGTAGTAGTGTATAGAGTCTTTGGGGTACATGCCAAGAGTGATATGCCTGGATCATATGGTAGAAAAGATCCTATCATTAATTATCTGTGCCATTTTTGGAATGTCTACTTTCAACTCCATTAATCTATTTCCTCTAGAACATTTTTTACTTGGCTACTAGGATACTACATTTTTATATATTTTAATTATTCTTTGAGAATTTCTTTATTGTATTTTTTATCATATTCACCTCCATTCTTCCCCATAAGTCCTTCCAGATCTCACCTCTAACTCCCAAACCCACCCTCACCTCCCCACCCCATCACCAACATCATATCCTCTTTTTTTAAATATCCATCCAAGTCCATTTGTGCTGCCATGTACTCAAGGGTGTGGGCCATTCATTAAAGTGAGGTCAGTGTACTGCACTTGTTTTGATTAATGAGTGTTGGTTCATTGCAGATGCAAACACTGCATTAGAGACGTCACATAGAACCATAGCTTGAAACAGAATTAATGTGAAAAACTCCCCGCCTGTATCCCGATCACAGATGCTTCTCCTGAAACACACTTAAATATCGCTTGGAAGTCTAATGTTACCTCAAATTTGTCCAAACTTAACACCTAGTCTACTGACAAAATGTTTACTCCTGCAGTTTTTACCATCTCCTTACAGTTTGAGAGACTGTTCTCACCAACATTTACACAGTTAACTGCTTCAACTTCAAGACTTTGTTCAATGATACTTTGTGGATGGGTTATACCCAAGCCATCTAATCTAACCTAAAATTTTGCTGCTCAATTTTCTCAAATCCATCACATGGCTGATATTCAAAGTATATTCTTTTCTTTTCTTTTCTTTTCTTTTTTTTTGACTGTCGAAGGGAAAAATATAATTTTGTTTTAATTTGTTTTTATTGACTTTTTCTGTATTTTATACATAATATCTCACACAATCTTAATCATCCCTATACCCACATCCCCACAGGCATGTTCCCTCAGCCCCTCCCCCGACTGGAACCCATGTATTCTGTCATCCATATTAGTACTACATATTTATCTCAAAGTTGTTCTTAGTTATTCAAGGGTTAAAATTGTATTTTGTATTTTTTTAATTGTGTGTGTGTGTGTGTGTGTGTGTGTGTGTGTGTGTGTGTGTAGGTATGTGCACGTGAGTGCAGGTGCCCTCAGAAATCAGAGGTATCAGATCCCCTGGAGTTGGAGTTACACATGGTTGTTAGTCATCCAAATTGAATGTTGGAGAGCGAACTCAGGTCCTCTAGAAGTATGTGATCTTAACCTCTGGGATCAGAGGTACTCCAGTCTTTAATTTGTATTTTCAGTCCTGTAGTTATTACTTTTGACATAGTAAAAACTATAAGCTAATTTAAAATTTTGATTTTATTTTATTCTGGAGACCCGATTTCTAATACTGGCTGTTTTAGTAATGCAGTTAGTGAGTTAGAAAAACAAAACTACTCAAAACCCAGAAGACAAAAAAATTTTATGAATTCATTCCAAATCATTTGTTTCCCAGTATTGCCTTCTCCTCTCATTACCTGGTTTCTCTTACTCCCAACACTCCTTCCCCCCTCCCCTCCCACAGGCCACCACTTCCACCACCACACCACCAGTGTGTTTCATTTCCGTAAGTCCGGTGTTGTGTCTCTACCATGTGATGTTGTTTGCCGTGTTTATTTTATCTTATATAAATGATCCTGCTCTCATCTCTTTGGCTTTGTTTATCATTCCATTATGTTTCTGAATCCTACTTTGCTGGGTTTACAACTAGATTGCCTGGCAACCCACTGCACTTGCCCCTGACCTGCCTGTCCTTCAGTTGATGCACATGGAGAATGATAGCTCTTCCACTTACTTTACTGGATGATGATGATGATGTTCCCACATGACCATGTTTGTCTGGCATCCCAGAGCTCTCTGCACTAGCACAGAAGCAGTAGTGGGCAGAGCGCTGGAGCAGTAGAGATGGTAACAAAAGATGAATGGGTGGGATGCAGAAGGCTGTCCATGGGGCATCATCTTTTGCAAGATGTCTTGAGTTTTGCTGATTCAAAAAGCTAGAGAGGGCTGGCCACGTTGTGGAGACTGGTACAGAGGGATAAGTCAAATGGCCCTACTAAACTGTCCTGATAACTCAGTCATCCTCAGTTTGCCATACAAATTGAGGTAGCAACCAGAGTTCTGCTCTGAAGCCTAACTCAGTACAGAGAGATTGAGGTAATTCGCTAGTGTTGAATGGAAAGAGGAAGGCTGGCCTTGTTTTACCAAAAAGAAAGTGAGGAGTTCATAATCCTTTTTGTAATCCTTGACAAACTCATCAGTCTACTTTCTACACTGGGCACTATGAATGGGTATGATAAATACTTTTCCTGTACTTTTTATTAAATATTTGTCCTGAAGAATTATCATTCCTTAGTACCATCTTTTGTTCACATTATTCCACAATATCCTTAAATAGTGAAATAACTTTTATATATAAAGAAGTTTGCAACAAATACATGCTTATGGTTTATCCAAGAATGGTTAAGCAAATAATCTTATGCAGGCCATGAAGCAAGTCTTGCACACACCAAGAGGTCCTGCTGCTCCTTCCTCACCACAGCCCTCACCCACAATACTTAGGAAACCAGTTTCCCAATGTTTTACATAAATATTTCTGTTTTGTTTTTTTATTTTGTTTTTTATTAAATTTTGTTGTATTTCATACAGAATATCTCAAATGACCTGAATCATTTTTATAACCCCATCCCCACCAGCACCCTCCCATAGACCCCTCACTGGAAACCATATGCTCTGTCTTATTTTGGTTTTTTATTTTCACTTTTACCAGCTATATGCTTACAATTTATACACTATATTTTAATGTTTAAACTTATAAATAGAATTCATTCTTTATATAATGCTGGGGTCATGGCTTATCCGGTAAAGGCACTTTCCATGCAAACCTCACAACCTGAGTTCCAACACCAGAAGCCACATAAAGACAGAAGGAGAGACTCTGACTCTGACTCTGACACACACTTATATACATACAGCACACACCATAATAATAAAATATTAATAAAACTACGAATTATTCTGTGGGTTCAAGAGATGACTCAGTGGTTAAAAGCACTAGCTGCTCTTCTAGGGGACACAGATTCTGTTCACAGCACCCATATTCTGGCTAACAAATGTCCTTAAGTTCTGTTCCGGGGGATCCGAAGCCCACTTCTGGTCTCCACAGGCATTGTACATCACAGTGCACTTACATGCATACAGGCAAAACACTCAAAATATAAATTTAAAAAAATTTAAAGAATTATTCTGTATGTACTTTAAAAAAAAACTTTGAGAATTTCATACATGCATATAAGATGTTTTGATCAAATTCATGGCCACTTCCTCCCCTTCAACACCTCCCATATTTCCCCATCACTTTTTTCTGACAACTTCGTGTAATTTTTCTTTTTCTTTCTTTCTTTCTTTCTTTCTTTCTTTCTTTCTTTCTTTCTTTCTTTCTTTTCTTTCTTTCCTTCTTCCTAATGGGGCTTTTTGTTACTCTAACATTACCACCTCTGAAGAGATAACCCTAAAATATCTTAGGGATTAGATAAGAGCGTCAAGACATTTTTGACTTTTGGAACAGAATATGTTGCAAAGAGGCCCAAGGACATTTTGACTTTCAGCCAAGAAACTGGATACTTTTCTTTGGGGTCTTTTTACCCTGCTTAGCCAATCCCTACTTCCTATTCTTATCACACCGTCCTCTGAAGAGGTTATCCAAATTATCAATAGGGAATCAGTACGCACACTACTCTGGCTTCTTCCATGCTGAACAGGGATGCAGGGTGAGACAATTGGAGTACCCCTCCAGTGAGTCTATCCAAAAGACTCCCAAATTGCATAACTCTTATCTGTAGGGAGAAAAGAAGGTCCTTGACTGGTGACTAGGAGATGTGAAGGAGAAGTAAAGGCAAGAGTAATTAGCATTACAAAGTTCTAGACAGGGAACCAGAAAAAAGAACAGGGCAAATTTCAAATGTTCATATCAGAGTCCATTGGGATTTCTTGGCGAGAGCTTCCAAAAGCATCCCTCTATTGGGTTCCTCCTCATTTTTCTTTTGTCTGTCAAGCCCAGACTCGAGAGTGATGGACTCAGGATTTGTTTACAAGCACTTTGATAGCTGTTGGAGTGGCTAGAATCAGTGTCAGTTCCCTCTCAAAGGCTTCTAAATAGGGAGAGGAAAAAAATTCATCCATCATTTTAGAATAATAGCTGGTTGTCTCCCTTAGCTACAGGTGGGCACTACAGTATTGGAGACCAAGATTTGAAGTCTTACATCTGAGCAGCACTTTCTGCTTAAAAACAAAATCATCAATGAGAAATAATTGTCTAAATAACATTTTATATGGACTTAACCCTAATGTCTGGAAGTGTAATCCTTTGAACTCTTAAAGAAATATACTGATCATTTTAATCTTTGGTTGTACTTTCCTCTTGGGTGTTTAAGAACATACAGTTGGCCCAAATAAACCAATTTATTTTTACTCTTGAGGTTGTTTGAGGATCTGTTCCTCAGGGGTCACATGGGCTTGAGAGGAGCCCCTGGCTCCTTTCTTTTACCAATTCCATCTGTGTGAAGATAAGTCAAAGGTCCTGCTTGGCCATGGCTGGCTTCACTTGGAAGCATGGAGGAAATGTCTTCTCTGAGTTGACCCTCCTCTCTATAGACTGGGCACTGGTTCCAGTCCATCTGGTGGGGTCTCCATGGCCTCCCTGAACAGGAGGACAGGATACAGTTACAGGACATTTTGAGAGATGCTCCTTAGTCCCCTGGAACTTAGTTGACTTTGGCAGGCAAGGAGCAAAACACTGTCCTTTAAGTCCCTCTGACCAGATTAGTATAGGCCTCAAAGTATGGCTGTTAAACATCCAAGAAGGTTAGTTCCACCAGTCTGATATTTTTAATTATCATGTGCTCTATAGATAAAGCTTGGACCAAAGCCAAATGTTCTCAGATAATCCTTGACTAGACATATATTTTGTTCCTTAAACTAGTTGACTAAACTATGACCTTAGAAAATTTAAGATTATGTGTGTATTTTTTGTCTCATCCTTTATATAGCATAGCAAATGTACACAGACATTCATCACACGCTTAGGCTTTCTCATTTTTTCCTATTTTGGAAAATACCTCCATTCCCATATCCTTTTAACATCTTTTACATTCTCATTTTCTTTTTTAATACTTATGAGACATAATAACATTAACAAATAAATTTTCCATCTGTTGTGAGAATTCTTTTCCTGGGGATACTAAACAATCCTTATCCCCCTTTAAGGTTCTAGTGTCAAACCAATGTTTGATTAAAGTTTTCCTGGAGAACAAATGATTTACTGAGCTTACTTACTGAGATAACTGAGGGGTTGCTGAGGTGTATGAGTGACCTGGAGGTATGTACACTGGAAAGCCTTTACCCAGCATGGATCAAGACTTCTCTTCCTAGCCTTCCCCAGATTTTATTTAGTCCTTTTCAAAACATGGGCTTTTTCCTTTTACTGAGGTATGTAAGATTTTCAGCACTGATACTCCTGCTATTTGCTTATTTTCCATTGTCTATAGGCCAGAATTTGGTGTACTCCACATTGAAAGAAAACTTTCTTTCCAGTTTTTTACTACTATGAAAAAAACATAGCTTTGTACAGTATTAATGAGTCTCCCAGTGCCCACATGCAAGTGTTTCTAGCCTACATTCCTAGACTTGAATTGAGGTCAGAGGATGTGTGCACCATTAACTTTACTAGACATTGGTGGGCAGTCTTCCAAAGTATTCGTGCCAATTTCCATTCTCCACACAGTGTTTAGTGTCACTCTTGCTGTACCCACTTCCTGCGCATATCACACACTCCTCAAGCCATATAGCTGGGCCATTGCTTCCTTCTTTGGGTCTATACTGAGCCTCTATCATACACGGAAGCCCATAATCTCCCCTAAGGAGAATTGTTTCCATGTATTGTTTGCTAATGTGTTCTACTGTCTTTCGCACAGAAATATATTACAGTAGGGTTTCTTCCCATTAACACCAATGACTTCTTGGACATGACAGTTTTTTATATTGAAGCACTGTTTATTTTGAGAGTGTTTCATAGCACGCTTGGACTCAACCCACTAGACAATAGTAGCACCCCAACTTCAATTCTAAATTTTCAAACCTCTCCCCAAGCATTCCCTCAAAAGCAACACTTTGCCCAGAGATATCTACTATGCTATAGAATTTAGACCAAATAGGTTTCTTTTACTATTTTATTTATTATTTTTATTTTATGTGTATCCGTGTATTGTCTGCATGTGGTAAGTAGACTCGTGTCATGCAATGCTCGTGGAGGACAGAAGAGGCTATCGGACCCCTGGAACTGGAGTAACGGACAGTTGCTAGCTCCCATGTGGGTGCTGGGATTACAACCCGTGTATTCTGCAAGAACAGCCAGTGTTCTTAACCACTGAGCCATCTCTCCAGCCCCAGAATTTAGACCAAAATAGTTTTAACCAAGTCAATAATTTCAGAGAAATTGCAGCTTCCACGACAAACAGGCAAGTAAGACTGAAATAAAAGGAAAGCCAGCATCTCAATTCTTACAAGAGATTATTAGAGATATGATGTTATTTTTTCATTGTATTTTCACCAAGCTTTCATCAATATATGTTTCTACTTCAGACTTCTTATCAGAGGGGCAAAACTGAATCTCAGAATGAAGGGTTCCAGGCCACCTGGGAGGGGCAGTGGCTAAGGACCACATCACAAATGCTCCTTGTTTACAAACTTTCCTTCTGAGTTGCTTCATCTTCTCTCCAGTCCTTTCCTCCTCAGTGGACACGTATCCATGTAGCACACATCTTTCCCTTTTCTCCAACCGGAGCCCTAAATTCAGACGTGTAAATCCCAAAGAATTCAGTGCTTTAGGCTTTTATTTGAACTTTACGCTTTTTTAACTTCTCTCTTTGCAACTTTTATTTTCTGTTTTCATGATTTTCTCATAATTTATTACCTTCTTGAGGGTCTAAAAAAAATCTCTCAAATATTTGTCAATAATTTCCTTATTTTAGTATCAAAATTTCATGATTAGTATGTATAGACTCTATATTCATCTATATGAATATAAAGGCAAAACCTAACTAGCTATTTAATATTATGACACCATTGTGTATAACAATAATGAGAAATGAAGTTCAACTGGTCTATACCTGGGTATCCTTAATGTTGCTTTGAAGTTCTGTCATGGCTTCCAAAAATAACTCCATAATTACTATACTCATGGAACTACTGTCTAATACAGCATAAAAGAGTAAGGTGGGGACGGGAGAAATGGCTCAGTGGTTAAGAGCACTGGCACTAGCAACTCTTTCAGAGGACCCAGGTTCAGTTTCCAACACCCATATGGCAGCCAACAACCATCTGTAATTCCAGTTCCAGGGGATCTAATGCCCTCTTCTGGCCTCTACAGGCATTGCATGGGCATGGTAGGCTTATACACATGCATGCGAAACACTCAAACACATGAAATAAAAATAAAATTTAAAAAAAGAGTAAGATGATTCTAATAAATATTGTACTGTGCTAATTTAATTTGTCTTTTAAAGTTTATTAATTTTGCCTGTGTTTTTTGCATTTAGAAGAATAATTATTAATTGATTAATATAAATCTGCCTAGGTAATTTGGGGTTTTTCAAACTCTTATCATAAGCATTTGCTCCCCAAAGAGCAGGTTAACTGACAGGGAGAGAGAGAGAGAGAGAGAGAGAGAGAGAGAGAGAGAGAGAGCGAGAGAGAGAGGAGAGGAGAGAGAACTGTTTTCTTCTTTTCAATAATGTTTTACTAATTCATTGAATACTATCTCTTAAAATTTGACACATGGTTAAGTGTCTATATAGTTTTCATTTTAAGATTGAAGAACTAAGTAGATCCGAAATCTCCTTGTCATTAGCAGTTTCATCATTTTAATCTGCAACAAAAGCAATCTCAGTGTTGCTGCAGCTCTGTTCCCCCCCAAACGTGCAGAAGCATGTTCTATTTAGCAGCATTTCTTTCTGCATGTAGCTTGCCTCATCTTTCCTGTCATACATGACAGAGACACAGAGTGAGAGTTCACAGCTTGATGCATCACCTTGGGGATCACTGGTGAGAAGCGTGACTAAATTCAAAGGCAGTACGTTCAGAAGTAGGAAGTGTGGGAGCCTTCTTCAAGAGTAATGTAGAGCACTTCATCCTTCATATATAAATTCCTTTTGAAAATCTTGACTCATTTCTTTTTAAAAATATTTTTCAATATCTGTTTTATTGAACTTTTGTGCTTGTCACCCAATATATCTTAGTCATATTTGGATGCCTTCCCCTGTCTATACCCCCATAGCCTGCCCACAAGGTTTCATGCAGTCTGTCATTTATGTCAAGCCTATTGAGTCACGTCTGTATACGCAGACATCCCTCAGTGTGAATTCATCCACTAGAGCCTGGTCAGTTTCTTCAGCATCACTTGAAGAAGATAAGCTCTCCCTCACCAGCCGAGATCAGCTGCCAATAGTTTCTCAGCAAAGCTTGGAGCTTCTTCCCTACTTCCCCTGGTCCATACTGGGTTTTCGTTTGGTTTGAGTTTGCATGGGACTAGGAAATCACTGAAACAGGCATACATGCTTAGTTTCGATAAATCAATTTTATTCTTTTAAATATGTTCCTCTTTTGTCTAATGAACAGAAAATACACGGATACATTTCTCTGTTGCTTCTTCATCTGTTTACCTTTGAGACAGGGTCATGTTATCTAACCCAAGCTGGCTTGGAACTCATTATGCAACCCAGGCTGCCTTCAAATTCAGAATCACCCTGCCTCAGGCTTCCAAGTGGTGGGACTACTCACATGTACCATTGGATATGCCCAAATTTTGTTGTTCTTCTTCAAAAACACTTCTGGGAGGGACCATAACTCAGTAATAGTGCATACATTATGCACAGGGCAGTAGGTTTCATCCCAGCACCCAAAGTCAAAAATCTAAACAACTTTTGGAAAATATCCTGTTTAATACGGTTATTTGAAAAACTTCAAGCTAGACATTTTGGTGCATGCATGTCTGTAATCCAGGCATTCAAGAGACTAAGGCATGAGAATCTTGAGTTTGGGGCCAGCCTGGACTCAGTAGCAAAAACTCGTGGAAGAAAAGAAGAAAGGAAGAAAGGGAGGGAGGGGGGCAGGGAGGAAGGGAGGGGAGGAGGAACCGATACTTAAATCCAGTCCTTGAGGGACTTCTGATCCATAACCTGAATTTCCTGACCTTAAAATATTCATGACCAGTGATTAATTTAAACAAACAGGGGCTTATTTCTGTCCCTCCCCTTCTGCACCATCCACTAATTCTTGCCATCAAGAACAAGAAAAAAGGCATTCTTAAACCGCCTCATGAGGAAATAAAAAAAGCTATGCTTTATGTGAACATCATCTAAAAGCGACTGTAGTTACAATTTGCCCCTCGCTGTCAGGCCCTGGGTTAAACAGTAAGTGCAGACAGGCTGGGAACTCCTGGGCTGGTACGCCCGCAAAAAACTGCAGTGCATTAGCGCCCCCTGCTGTTCCTATCTACAAGCGTAGCTGCCAAAACATCGCTTTGGGGAAACAACTTGCAAGGATCTTTCTCATAGTGCAAAGAATTTTTTACTGCAACTAACAAATAAACATTCGCATCGAATAAAAGCACATTTATTTGTGTAGAAAGAAAACAAAATCACAACAAGAGCCTTTTAAGCTGTAGATCATAATATAGTCAAGGTTCCTAGCGTTTCTCTGAGGAAAAGATTTTTAAGAAATAGAGTACATAAAATACTCTAGTAATGTAGATAGTAAATACAGAGACAGTCTCCAATTTATTCGAGAATTCTTTTGCATTTCAGCTTTGATATAAACATAACCCCACAAACACAATAAAAGGGTTAAAGTGAAAATAACTGCATCTTCCCATTTTACATCATTTTTGCGTGTACTAACTCAAATTCACAGCTAAGAAATAGAATACCAGAAAATCAGCTCTGAAAACAAAATACAGAAGTGAAAAATCAGCTGAAATCGGTCTGACTTTTTTCCATAGAATTATTCAGTGCCCACATGATGGTTTATATGCTACAGGAAAACATGAGACGAAGCGGCCAAATCAAGTCACTGTTCAGAACCAACAGGCTGAACTTACATAAGCAGCCAAACGCAGCGAGGCTCCGTGCAGCAGAGGAGTCTGCAAGGAGCCAAGGTGTAGCTCGTAAAACCCCAACAGCAGATCATATGCGTACAAGTACGGTAGGTTCTCTTTTATGGGTAAAATATGTGTAATCAACAGCATATCCCCACCACCACTGCTAAAGGGGATCACCCTTAATCATGCAGTTTGTGGGGTGCTGAGTATTCAGTAGACACACACACACACACACACACACACACACACACACACAGTGTTGAAGTCTGGCCCAGGGCCTCACATCAGCTAGGCAAGTGTTGTACCTTTGAGCTCCTTCCAAGTTCTTTTCATGTGCAGTTTAAATTTAAATTGATTTTTTAAAATTTGTAAGTGGGGAATAAAGCCAGGCTTGATGGCTTGCCTGTAATCTCACAGGCTGGAAGACACACACAGGAGAGGTGACCTTGAGCTCAAGGGCAGCTAGTCAGTATGGCAAGGCTCTAGGCCAGGCTGGACCACAGAGTAAGGCCCTGTCTCAAAACAACAATAAAGAATAGAAAACAAAGCTGACTATTTGAAACCTAAAATGTCGCATGCTTTTAGCTTTTAATCAGATAAACTTCAAAGAAATTATTACTAATTCTTCATTTAAAATAATGTAAGCCCTAGTTACCATAAAGGGGACAAGCAAGTTCACAAAACTATATGTTTTAATTCACACATCCCTTCAAGATGGCATCTAGATACTGGGAATACTTATACCTCACGGCAGGAGGACATGAGCCATGGCTCCCCTGTGATACAATCCATACTCTTTTCTTTCCTGGTCTTTGACGCCATGCTGGCAATCACTCTTGCAGCTAACATTTCTGGTGATTCTATTGGTCCACTCTTTTCAAGCCCTCAGGATTTGGGAGGTTCCTCAATGTGCACCCAGGCCTGCAGTTAAAGAGCTACACTTTCCAAAGCTCTCCTCCATGGCTGACTGCTGCCTTTTGTTTTACCCTTTCTAAAAGTCTAAGAAAACAAAGCAACACCAGCAGGACAGCTGTCTACACATGATGCAAAACACTGCAACCACTTGGGCTCTAAAACTGGTCTCTATAACACATCATGCAGTACTTTAACACAGGGACAAAAATCCAGATGTGTTCTGGATACAGAGCTATTTTGCTTGGGAACCTGGCTCACACACTCAAGAGAAGTCCCTAATTGTCCCTAACCAAGCACAGGGTGATGGGAAAGGTTCCGAAGGTATGAACATTCCTCTCAGATTAGCAAGACTGTGTTGCTCAATTTGGAGAAAGAATCCACACTTGCTAGACCAATTTCTCTTCTATCTACTTACAAAAGTTACCGCAGCAAGACCATGCGCTTACTGTTATTTACTATTGCACTTTTCTAGTGTTTTATGATAATTTTTGACATTTTGTCTCATTAAACTTAAATTGATACATTTGGGATTTTTACTTGTGATAATATAATCTATAAATATCAAAATAATTCAATAAATTAGTTCATAAGAATAAAAGCCAAGAGATTAGAGAGATGATGACTCAGAGGTTAAAAGTACTGGTTGCTCTTATAGAGGACCAGAGTTCAGTTCCCAGCACCCACATGGTAGCTAACAACTGCCCATAACTCCAGGGCAGTTCCAGGGGATTCAATGCCCTCTTTTGGCCTCCTCATGTATAGCACTTACATATTTGGCAACACACATACACATAAAATTAAAATAAATTGGTTTTAAAAAAAGAAAACCAGGTATGGCGGTGCACACCTTTAATCCCAGCACTCAGGAGGTTAGCCTGGTCTACATAGTGAGTTCCAGGACTTGTTGAAGCTACCAGGAGACCCATCCAGTTACAATTTGATATTTTTAAAATCATTAAAAGATGTTACTAAAACATTTGGCTCTACGTAGCTCTTCACTGTAAAAGGGAAAATATTGCTTATTACTTACACACTCAAAATTTTGTATTACATTAATTTCCACTATTAAAATCAATGCTAATACAATAAAAGTCAGGTTTTTTTACTATATATTCTGCTGCATACTTTGCTTTAGAATCTAAGAAAATCAAAAGAAATCTATGTATCTGCATTTTTTTTCTATTTAGGAAATCATTCTTCTATGACTTCTAAAAATTTTCCTGCATAAGCTAAGGGCATCAATAAAATGTCAAGGAAATGTTTGACAAGTTAAAAATCAGTCCAATGCCTTACAAGCACTTAGAATGCAGTGTTCTCCCTATAATGAATGAAAAAGAAATTTCAACAGATGCCTAAAGAAGGTTGACATTAATCACATTGTATCTATTATCTGAAAAGGTAAAGCTGTGGCTTTACATTTTTAATTACATTTTAAATATTTCATATTTTCTCAAAATAATGTATTTGTCCTTGAAGTGGATTTAAAATAATAATATATAGAAATAATTGTATATTCACTACATTTGTGTTTTGAACTCCCATA
>NW_008356845.1:1630245-1663195 GCF_000622305.1 Nannospalax galili
TGGCACAAGCTGATTTTTGATATTCTTATAATAATTGGTTTTGTTTTCCTCTATTATTTTACTTTCCTCATCAAATGTCTTTGTACTTGGGAGTTTCCAAACTCCCTGGCTGATGGCATAAATAATTTAATTCTACTTAATAATAATCGTCCTTAAGTTATTTAGTAAATGTAATTACATAATAATACCGTGTATGTGATTATTGATCACAACACTGCTCGAATCTGAGTTATCCTGGACAACTCCAGTCTCGTTCCTTGTTCCATATTAATTTTCGTGTGGTATATCCTTTCACAATATGACATCATAATAAGGAATATAGCACTATCTAAAGTCAAAATTGTGGACTAGTAAATTATAAACTACCTTGAATAAGAAAGTGCACAACATCTGAAAGACGTTCAGTCTCCCTGTATCTCCCACAGAATGTAAAGTATCCCCACTGGGCCTTGAGAGAGTATGCTGGGCCCCTAAGGCATCCAACACACCTTGAGAACCAGGATTTCTAATATTCTTTCTTTAATCTTGGAACTTCTCAGTATTATAAAACAAAATGTAGCTGTTGTTCTCATAATTAAATGTTTTCTTATGAAGAGCCATTTTATCAATAATGTTCACAGATTTTTATACCTTAAATATTTTATTTATATTTAAAATATTGTTTAGATACATTTTGTTGTACTTTTCTTATTAAAAACTTCATTCCTTTTTAGTAGTTTCATCTAGTCTGAGAGGAAAATGCCCAACTCTCTGTGTCCCAAATCTTCCCTCTCCCCCTTCCTTGTTTACATTCCATGTTCTGCAGGAGCATCTGCTGTCAGCTGCTGGCCCCATCCTCTTCCCATTCTCTGTGGTCCCCAGTCCACACTCATTGGATTGCCTCTTGCACTAAGAGTTGAACAGCAGTCTGCTTCCTCACAGTTCTAGAGGCTGGAAGGCAGGACAGGGTGTCCACAGGGCTGGTTTCTGGTGAGGACTTCTCCTGGTTTGCAGATGGCATCTTCCCATTGTGTCCTGGTAGTCTAGGCATCTATCTGCCTTCAATTAAGTGCATCAGTCTTAAGGCATCGTAGGCCCTGGTCTTACACTGTCAATCACTTTTAAACGCAGCACTGTTTGAAGCCGAACATATGAACTATGGGCAGAGTTCAGTCCATAACTATGTGCACAGGCACACTTTGTGGGAATATCAGTGTTTGTTTTGACCGGCCGCACTTCTTTATAATTTTGTATGACCTTCCTAGCTCCCCTATCTGCACCTTACCATTTAGTCTTTTAAACTTTATGGTAGTTTATGCTTTCTTGACTCTCCTTAATAAAGAAAACGCAATTTGTTACTTGCACTACTAAAACTTTGCCTACAGAAATCTCTTCTCTGCTATAATCTTTATTGTTAGGCTTCGGACCTCTCCAGGACACCCACATGGTTTTATTTCTGTTTCGTGGTAGTTCATTGACTTAGCTTCTGGGCAAAGAAAACCGTGAAGCATCCAGCTTAAAAACCAAATAAAATGCTATGAATTCCTGCCCTGATTTCTTACATTCCATACCCTGGTGCTTTCAGAGTCCTTTTCTCTGGTGGATGGGCACCGAATCAGAATCCTTGGGGTGTGGCTCTTTGCTGTCTTTCACTGACTATGAGGATGAAAGACTGAGAAGGGTTCTAGCCATTCCCATTATTTTCATTATTGTCTTTTCATCTGCTTCTGATAATTAGAGTTTATCCTTATGATCAGAAATAGTCCAGGTTTCTGCTCAAAATTGTTATGTATGAAAAAATCAAACAGAATTTTTCTCTTCTGTGAATTCCCCACACTTATTTTTTTTCATTCATTTTATATTTACTGTCAATATCTACCTTGTGTTAGTGGAGAATGAAGTTGCAAAATATATTGGTTAAATACTTTTTGATCAATAACGTTTTAAATGAGGAATCAGAATACTTCCTATCTATGACCAGCTATTCTGAACAGTCGTTTTTCTTGTTCTAGATATAAAGGTATAGTGTCTGAGCCAGTAGGAAATGAGTAGTCATGGGTAGTTTGGGTGAGCACAGACTCTGATAGTGGCATTGAATCCACAATCATTCATATCAGTCAAATACACTATTATGAAAGGAATTTCATATGAAAAAGATGAATATTCACCCATCTCTGCATCAAGTTAAAAATTATTAATTTAGCCAGGTGTGATGACGCTCAGCTGCAATCCAAGGACTTGGGAGCTAGAATCAGTAACAGCAAGTTGAAGGCCAGCCTGGGCTACGTGAGTTACTCTTTCAAAAACAATTTTTAACTTATAATGGTTCCCAATCTTCTCATCCAGCCTCAGCAGAGGACTCTGTCTTTTCCCGTTGGGGTCTCTTTTCTACTCCATCTGTTCTTAGAGACCAAGAACTTTGGCTTTTGTGATGGAACAACAGAAGAGGTCTAGGCAAAAATGAGATGCACACAGAAAGACAGAATTCCTTTGGAATGAAGCATGATGGGCTAAGAACAACCTTGGTGTGAATACAGTAAATGAGGAGAGAACGCAGAGGGCTTGGAAACATTGCTGGGGACTAAGTGTTCCATTTACTGTGTTATTTTGAAGTTGCTTTGCTTTCCAGGACATTTTCCTCTCAACAGTGAGGTTGAGTCACCCAGGTCAACACTTTTTAAAAGTGTTATATTTGATGATGGTGATTGGAGTAAAATGAGGGTTTGAAGCCTCAGGGTTAAACCCAGATGGATTTCACACTGAAAGCATCACTCCCCAGCTGAGCAGCAGGTCCATTTTCACCACGGCTCCCTAACCTCTGAAGAGAGGAACAAAGAGAAAGCCTGGACCCAGCATGAGCAGGGAGGGGTTTTGGACCACCACCAGAAAATAAGAGGGGCATTGTAGAGCCCATACTGAGACTGGAATTTCAATTTGAGGGAAATGCACCGTTTGGTACGGGATGTTCCAGGCAGCAAACCAGATCTGTGCAATGTCATGCCAGCTAACTAAATTGGGAAAATGTTTTGAATTGCTTAGTAAATATTAACCAGGAACTCAACATTTAAGTGGACACCACATGTTTTACAAGATGTCATACCTATCTGGGCTAATGCAAAAGTTCAGTCTAAACCAGACTCTCATAAAAGTGGGCCGAGGACTGTCCAACCTGAACCCTCTGGCATGCGCTAATTAAGGCAAAACAAAACTGAATCATTGATAGGAAATAGTTGGTAGAAAAAGAACTTCGATGCTGCATGAAATCCTATCACAGAAACAATAAACAGCTAAAAATCTCACAATCAGATAAAAGTCCTCTAAACATTGTATAAAAAACTGGAGCTGCTTCCTGCATTAAAGTCACAGGAGATGCTGTTTCTGCTAAAGTCAGCCCTAGAAACATGACCTGTTTCAGGGATAGTGGAAATGGAGCCACGCTGGACTCAAAATGGGAACCTGCCGGGAACAGCGTATCAGGTTGAGGTCTGACTACACTTAACAGAAAGTTTTTAATAATATAATATTGGATTAAAATATTATATTTCTCTCTCATGTAAAAGAAAACTCTAAAGTTAGACAAGGCACTGGTGTTGATTGCCCGTCTCTAGCTTCCAGCTGTTCAAAGAAGCAGAAGAGAGGGGTAGAAGGCAGGAGGGTCTCTAAGGTGTCGCTCTTTCCCGTCTCCCATTGGCCTTTGGAACTTCATTGAAAAGCTTTAACAACAGAAATTGTAATTTGTTATTAATACATTTTCGCTGTATTACTAGGGCTATGTTATCACAAAGGAAAGTAAGAAAGAACACGTGCGTGTAACGCTCAAGTGTTTGCTCAGGACTGTGGGGTTTGGGTTCTACACTAGGAAGAAGCTAAGCTATAAAATAACAATCCTGATCTCTATGTGTTTGGGAGAAAGGGGAGCCCACTCCAGTGACTAAACAAGGGAAGACAGGTACAGATCTCCTCACGTCCTTTAGATGTAGTCCCCTCAGTATTCCGAGGAGAGTAAATTCTACACCTCATTCTGCTTCCAAACCTGTACATATGCGTGGAGATAAGTTTCGTTTTCTTCTGACTTAGAAACCATGTGTTCAAACATGCTGCTTTGCAATCTACATTTATCATGTGAAAATAATAATTTTACATTTCAAAAGATACAGATTTCAATTCCAGTTTAGTTTTCATAATAGTTAATAAAAGTATCAATTGCTCCTTGCATTGTGGGTAAATGTCTAGATTATATTCCGTTTATTTTTAGCATGTTTTATTGTCTTATAATTATGCTTTTAAGTATCATTACTATTATTAATCATTATTTTATTATTATTATTATTATTATTATTGGAGATAGGGTCTCACTCTGTTGCTCAGGCTAGTCTAGAATTCACTATATGCCATGCTGCTCTCACACTCATGACAGTCCTCCTGCCTCAGCCTCCCAAGTATTAGGAATATAGGCATCAGCCACCATGCCTGATTAATTTGTGTACCATAGATTCTTAAGGGTGTGATTGTTAGACCAATGTGACCAGAACCGTGAAGAATCAGAGATTTCTATGTCAATTATAAGCTAACAACGTAGCCTTCTCTGTCGGCCATAAAAGACAGCAGAAAACAGAAAACCTCATGAGTAAGAGACAAAGGGTGTGGAGATGGCGCCCTAGATAAAGTACTTGACTTGAAAGCCTGAGGACTGAGTTCAGATCCCCAGCACCCAAGTAACTGCCATGTGGTTATGGTGGCCTGCCTGCAATGACAGCACTCAGGAGACCCTTTGGGCAAACTGGCTAACTAGACTAGCTAAATAGTTCTTGCACTCTGGGTTCCTCAGTAAACAAAGTGGAGGGTGACTGAGGAAGGCATTTGACATCCATCTCTGACCTCCACATTCATATGCATGTGCACCTGCACACATGTACACCCACATGCACATATGTAGACTCCCCCACACAGACCACGTACATAATACAAACAAAAAGTGAGACAAAGAGTAGTTTTGTTACTGATCATCACAGCATGCACATGCTGTCAGACTTTGTACCAATTTCCCATATCCCCATTCTCACGGTTAAAATGAGCACCCACAGTGAGTCGGGCCACAACAGAAGCAACCTGAACCTGCAAATGCACCATCTCCTTGGGTAGGAGGATGTCTTTCTCCTGGGGTTCTTCTCTAGGCAAGCAAACATTCTTAGAAAGAAATTTTGGCGTGAAAGTGATCAGTGTCTCCACTTTGAAAGATGCAGAAATATGACTGACATGTGGAAAACTGTCTCCACCAAGGGGCATGTGCCTTTCCTACTTTTTGTAACTATTACCAGTGAAAGCACAGGCGCTCACACCCTGAGGATCTGTGGAACTCTGTTTCCCCGTCTCTCTGGAGTTATGATGCTGACCCTGTATTTGACTAAAAGATTGAAAATGATAATAACTCATTTTACTTATATGACTTAAATCTGACATATTCACTTTCATGAGTCGGTACAAATTTTTGTAATTTTTTTCTTTGTTGCTTACAAATAGATCGTGTATTCACTTTTTACTAAAGTTTTTAAAATTTTTATATTTCTAGGCAGTGGTTATTTTTATAGGTTATTTTTTATTTTATTTAGCTGCCTCATCATAGAAAATTTTTAAATTTTCATAATTAAATATTTACGTTGTGTTTCTTTCTTCTTCCAGCCAAATTATATGCAAGTCGCCATAAAGTTTTTCTCCTAAAATTTTATTTTTTTATATATCAACTTGTAATTTAACTAAGATAAATTTTTGCAATGAGGGACAATGTTGGAGTCTAGCTCTGCTTTTCCTGAGGAAAGCTAGTTGTTAAAGTTATTTATTTCATAATCTGTCCTTTCATAACACAATTGAGACAATGGGTTTTCTCAAATACATTTACAGTTACTAGAAGTTTCTATAAATTGTTGTTATTTTTTATTGTTAATTTGTGGATGAAAGTGATATCAATTCAACTACAATATAATACAGAGTAAGGCAAAACCCCCTCTCCTACAACACTATGCTGATAAATAATTGCTTTCAAAGCCTTGAGTTGTAACATTGGCTATTTCCAGGGAACAAATGCATATACCATGAGGTCTAGAGCTACTGATATGACATCACATTTTCAACCTTGTGAAGGGATGTGTGTAATTGGCACTGAAAGATTTTTAAGATCATCCTTATCTATTCCTTGAAAATCATCTGTAACATTGTCTTTCATGTGTGTTGTCTCTGTTTCCTTATCATCTCTACTGTCAAATGGAAATTATATAATGTATGGCTCACAACATGCTGTTTTCAAATATATGTGTTGAGTCAAGCTAACTAACATGTGACTTCACAAATTCTGTTGTGGTGAGAACACACACAACACTTACAATCTAATCTACTTTCTTGGCAATTCGCCACAGGCGATGCATTATTAACTGTAGTCCCTGAATTGTACCACGCATCTCTTGAACTTCTTCCTCCCGCCCCACTGAAATTTGACATCCTTTGATCCACATCTCCCCAATCTCTCACTCCCACACAGACCTGCAATACTGCTCTCTGTTGCTCTGAATTCGACAGTTTTATAGTCCACTTATAAGCAAGACCAGAAGGTACTTGTCTTCGCTTTTAGCTTATTTCCCTTCAGTGTCTTCTAGGTTCACACATTCTCACAAATGACATAATGCCATCCTTTTAAAGCTGAGCGGTGTTCTATTCTACAGATTTGGCACACTTTCTTTACCCATTTATGTATTGATGGGCACTTGGGTTGATGTATTTTAGCTATTGTTAATAAGGTTGCATTGAAAACACAAGAGCGTGTATCTTTTCAATATCCTCACTTTATTTTCTTGCATCGCACTGCAATGTATACTCTGGAAATACCACCACTGGGTTGATACTAAAAGAAGATGTCTTTACCTTGCATGTCCATACAAGTGAGTCATTCTGTGCATGTAAACATTCAGCAATCATGTTTCCTTGGTGACAAAAGGTCATTTATGTTTCTGGTTCCTCCTGATAGAGTTTTCATAGTAATTTTACTGGTAATACATACCTTATAGTTTGAAATTCCAGCCAATAAAGCTGATGTTATTCTGTTATGTTCTCAGCGTATATATTTATAGTCCTTTATAATTTTTGTAAATGTTAGTTCTGACTTTTCTTGTTATCTTCCCAAAACTATGCCAACTTCATTTTAATTTAAAAGGTATTTGCTTTCTTTATCCTCTCAATTAAAAGTTTGTCTCTGTTTCTTCTGTTTATAATTTTTTTTCTAAAATAAAGACTTAAGTATCAATTTTCTCTAAATTCTGCTTTAGTTATTTCAAGAAGCTTTGATATATATGTGTGTGTATGTTTATATTATGTACATATTATATATGCATGTACATTTATTTGTTATTTTAGTTAAAATATATTCTGAATTCTGAAATTATTTTTGGTTCATAATTAGTTTTGTCATCTGCATAACACAACTTACTTAAAAATATCATGGGGGGACTAGAGAGATGACTCAGCAGTTAATACTGCTCTTGCAGAGGACCAGAATTTGATTCCTAGCATCTATGTAAGATGATTCACAACTCTATAACACCAGCTCCAGGGAGCCTGATGTCTTCTTCTGCCTTCTGCAAATACTAGCACTCATGTGTACATGCCCATACACAGACACAGACACACACATATAATTAAAATAGTAATAATTATTATTTTAATGATGTGCACATGAATCTCAGCCCTTACAGACTTCCCAGGGCTTCCTTTCCCTGCCCTGAGTGGTTTCCAGATGAGAACCACGGATTCAGCAGGTGTCTTGTCCCAGGCTCCACTCTCATCCCTACATCATGTTAGTACCTGGGTCCGCTTTCTCAGCAGAATGTCTTTTATGAAGAGTCAAAGATCTTTCACAGTACTCACTTGCCTTTTAGCCAAAGCAGCCTGCTTTATCTGAGTAAGGAAAAAGAGGTCAGCACGGGAGAGTGGTTAGAATGCCCACCAATCCGCATGGCATGGGTGAAGGACTTCTAAACACTCTCACACCATGTGGGAGAAGCTTTAAGTGACATGACATTGGTACTGTGGTAGTACCAACATTTTGCAATAATGTTGACAAGGAGAGGACAGAAAAACATGAGTGGGATCACACCCACAGGGCAGGAAATAGTTTGCAGACGAGATTGAAAGGAGGAAAAGGAAGGCATCTCGGCTTGGGAGGGGGAGAGGTTTCGCACTGGACATGAGTTTGAACTTTTAAGTTGAACTTGATTGGAATCTTTAATGTTGAAAGTGGGTGGACCTTGCCAATATATTAAAACCAAAGGAAGGGAGACGCAGTATTACATACGTACGATACAGTTTGAGAGCAAAAAGGAAATATTTGCTATTTGTACCTTTTTGAGCTTGGACTACTTAATATAAATCAAAATTTTTATTTAAATTTGTTAGATATGTACAATTTAACATAATAAAAATATGAGGCATCAAGTAAATAGACCTATATTTAATGAATGTTAGCATATACCTCCTGTTATTCTGCTTGGGCTATTAGCAAACTCCTAAGTTGATTTCCTAGTGTTCCATCAAATCAGGCCTGTAGTAGATGTACTCATTTTATTTCTTGTATGTTGACATCCTATTTCCTAGTATTCACCACTTTTTCATTATAATTTATAATTATACTGGACTATAGTTTTGTTTGTCTTTCCTTTAGGTTTTGGTGACAACCTTAACTAATTTTGTGAAAAGATTTCAATTTTTCATTTTTCTCATTTGCAGTAAAACTGCAATATCATTGTCTTAATTACAGCTTTGTAAAAGTAATTGTTATGTAATAATATGCTTCTTTATAATCTTCTGTGACTCATGTAGTCATTCGCATTACCAAAACACCATCCTAAATTAATAAATCCACCAACATAGAGTTGTTTTTGACACAGTTATCTCTTAGTGATTCTCAATCAAGTTTTTAAAGAAGACTTGAACATCCGCATTGCCAGTGTTTTGAAATTTCCAACAGTGAGCTTACACATGCCTAGTTATGACAGTTCTCATGGGTTGAAAGGAATTTTCCACTTACAATACCCTTTTATCTGTCACTGGAAACCCTGAAGAAAGCATTCAAGGTATGGGCTTCCTCCTCACTGGAAGCAGTGATGTCAAAGAGATGACAGCCCTACCTCAGGGTTATCTGTGAGCCAGCAAGAATATCCCAAGGAAGAATGACTGGAGAAGGACACCCACTCCTGCACACAATTTTACAAATGCCACAAGACTGCACTGGTTTCCTACAGCACCCAGACCTTTCCCAGTACACAACACTGAGGTTGGTGAGATGCAAATGGATGTGGGATGAGGAATCAGGAAGCTTCCAGTGCAGACACACTATATTGATGAGGACAGTGCTCTGCCTCTCACTGATAATTTGTGACTACTTCCTCCATCTTGAACCATAGCAACCCCCAGTCACATCTTCCCTGTAAGCAGCAGTGCTTCGGGGCCATCCCTTTCAAGACATCCTCATGGTATCTGTCTTTCACGGGATACACATCTGGTCCCCAGACACCCATATCTTTGTGCTGTTATCTGCGGGCAACTAGATGTCTCCCAGCATAAGCCTCTGTACTCCACTCTCAAGCAAACAGACCCAGGCTCTTGTTCTTATTTTTCTCTTACGAGCCTTGCACTAGTGTGCAGTCTAACAATTTGGAGAATGTGACCAGAAACAGGGGACAAACATCCCCTTACTAATGAGCAAAGTGAAAGCACACAGACAAGCAGATGTGGGGATTCAGTAAATAACAAAGCTGGGGTCTCAGCTTTGGAAGGCGGAGTACTCCAAAAAAATACTGAGATAATCTGCTAACCTAGAGAAAGTGTCATACCCAAACCCCATATTTTCACATATGTAAATTCCAAATATGTCAAAGAAAAGATTCATTGTTTAAATTATAGAGCTGTGGAAAAGTAATTATGTGTGTGTTATCCTATTTTTGAGATATAAATGGAAACATACTGTGCAGGCATATTGCTGTGCATTCGATCGTGCTGTGTTGTCACTTAATAGGACTATACACACTGTTTACATACATATATGTATATGTACATATATATATACATACACAATGAAGAAAAAGCTATTGATGATAGCGACCCTTAAGATGAGAAAGGATGGTTTGTGAATGACACTGTAGCTATTTTCTGCCTTATAAATTTTTGTTCCATTTTCTAATATGGCTCACTTTTGAAGAATGAGCAAATTCATAAGGCAAAAATCTAAGCTAGGTAAAGCTCGAGTAAATATATTTCATGTGCTCAACTGTGCATCCTAACCCTGTATCTCAGAATGTGATAAATTTGTAGGCTAGATCTTCCCAAATGTACTTAAGCTGAGACAAAGTCATTAGTTGGGTCTTTATCTAATACAAATGGTGACTTCATCAGGAGAGCTTAGGACACAGAGAGGAACAGAGGGAAAGCCCTGTGAAGACATAGAAGAAGGTGTCCGTGTGCAAGCAAGGTGACAGACCCCACAAGAAACCGACACAGTTGACACCTGATCTCAGACTCCCAGGCTCCAGATAGCAAGAAAATAAATTTCTGTTACTTAAGCTACCCACTGTATACTACTTTGTCATGACTACCCTAGCAAACTAACAATATATGTGTATGCAGATGATTGTATATACACATATATATATGCATGTATGTATACAAACACCTGCACATACATATTTAGCCACATGCACATTTTATTTACACATTTATATATATATATATATATACACTGCAACTTTAAAAGCTGAGTTTAATTGGATTTGTAACTCTACTATAGTAATCATTGGAAATGAATTAGTATAAACTTTATGATAACACAGTCAGGTTTTAACTTTACGTTCAGCATATTATAATTTTTTTCCTTATAGAAGTGCTAAGTGGTACATGTTAATTACCTGGAAAAACAGATCCAGGAATAATACAACTGCCTCTTCAGGTCTTTCACAAAATTAATTGGTAATCTCCTATTTCTTATGGAAAAGCCTCATTAATTATCTTCAGAATTATTCAGTGGAGTAGCAATTAACCTTCATTTTCACCTCCTTTATTAATCTCAGAGCTGGAGCCAGCAGCTAGTTACTGAAGCTCAGGCACCCTAATATGGATGGAGGCTCCTCAAATCTCAGCACTGAAGGTGAAAAATAATAGAGATTTCAACATGGAGTGAGTGGGGGCAGGTGACACTGGGAGTGACATACTAAGTAGAAAAACAAATATAGGGTGAAGAGATGGTTCAGCCGTTAAGAGCACTGGCTATTCTTTCAGAAGACCCAAGTTCAAATCATAGCACCCACATGGCAGCTAACAACCATCTGTAACTCTAACTCCAGTTCCAGGGGATCTGACACCCTCTTCTGCAAAACACGGGTGCACTTATATAATTCAGGCATAACATTCATACACATAAAAATCAAAAATAAATTAATAAAAAAGAAAGACATATATAAAGCTATTTTTCAAAGTACCTTAGTTCTTTTTTAGTAACCACATTTTTAATTTTGAGAATTTTACACTTGCGTTCTGTATACACATGATCTCCACCTCCTCCTGCAGCTCTTCCCATTCCCTCCTCTCCCTCTCAGTGCCATGATCTCTTCGCTTCAGCTCTTTTTAATTCTTCACCCTCAGCATCACAGTCACAATTTTAAATAATCAAATGGTGTTGATTTCACAATACACGGTGAAAATGGTTAGAGCTGGAAAGTGATAAATTATTCAGTCTAGATCAAGGAATTTAGACTTTGGGTTGGCTTAACAGCAGCATGATTTGAAAAGATAGGAAGGGCCACATGTCCCCTTCCATCCCTAGAGTCCACTGTCCTTGATCAACTCTCCCTGCAAAATATTTCCTTTCTCCAGACTCAGAGGTTCCCAGAGCAGCTGTGCTCATCAACAAACACCAACAAACATCAACAAACATCAGATTCCGTCTTTATTTTCCTCATTCTGCAAAACATCAAAAATGTTTCCAAGTCACTTTGGATCATTCACTGGATGTCAATTGTAAAAGAACAACTTGTTTTTCCTGCTGTGACTTGGAGCTCTGCTCCCTTGTGGCTGCAAGAGTGAAGCCTGCAGCTTCCAGTGTTGGGTGTTTGTGATGATGATGATAGTGAGTTTAAATGATGAGGGAGACATGTGAGATCTATAATGACATGGGAGAGAAAGAGTTCATCAGCAAAGCTTCAGAGAAAGACTTGACAGGGGACTAGCCCAAGTAAAGTTGGCCGATTTCCTGACTACATTTTCAATAGATCTGGGCAAAGTTTGTAATGAGTGGTAGGAGAGACATACCATTCCTAGAGCCTTATTTCCCAGATTCTAGCACCTAGGTCTCTCTCTCTCTCTCTCTCTCTCTCTCTCTCTCTCTCTCTCTCTCTCTCCTCAATGAGCGAAGATCACTGTCTCTTACCTGAGAGTAATGGCACCCAGGTCAAACAGCAAGGACAAACTTGAGAAACTTGAGATACCAAAACACTAAGTCTGCTCCTCAGGATGTATTAATTATATGTGAGCAGACAGGTGTTAGTTTAAATGAGTGAAAACTTCATTTCCAATCTATTGCTGATACAGGAGAAAAATAGGTGTCCCTTTCAGAGTTCTTAGTCTTGTAAAAGAATTTAAGAATGAACACAAACAGAAGCTTTGGGACAATTTTATTAGAATTTAAGGAGAAATTCTCAGCATAGGCAAGCTGTAAAACTCAGCAGCTGCCCTTAGGAGGAGAATGGAGGGGAGAAGGAAAACAGTCATAAAAAGTCTGTTTAGAGTCAACATGGAAGTCAGATACACGGTGCACTAGCAGCAGCCACATGGTGGGGAGGGGAAGGAGCTTCAGAAAACAGTAAAGAAATCCAAAATGTTGGGGAAGCCCAGAGCATTGAGGAAAACATGCTTATAAAGAAGAAATGAGAGGCTACACTTTTCTGAAGAACTCAGAAAAGCCATAAAAGCTGGCAGACTTGCAGTGAGCTACTCGTCTGTTGTTGAGTGCAAAAGCACTGCAAGAGGAGGCAGAGATTCTGGACAAGAAAAGCTCACCATCCCATTAACGTGCTCCATATTCTATCTCTCTAGCATGACTTAAGGTGAACCGTAAGGTGGGCCTGTGACCAGGAGTTGACCTGGCAAAACTGGAAAAAGTCAGGTCTTCATCTAGATCAATGATTCTTAGTCTCTTAACCAGTGTTCTCTCATGGAGCATTTTTGCTACTCTATCATTGTGACATTCCTGACATTTAATAATGACCAGACATCAAATGCATGCATAGCACCATCTGAGGTTCCACTCCAAATGCACTTTTTCCTGTGTTACCCTCAGCGGGTAAAAAATTAACAACATGATTGTGAATAAATCAGGAGTGGTGAGGCTTTCCCAGAGCCACAGTCGCCAAAAATAATACCCACTTACAACCTGTGATTGTTTAAATTCAATTAATTAAAAGAAAACTAAATGAAATTCTGTTCCTCATTCACAGGACCCACACCTCAAGTGCTCTGGACCAACTGACAGCAGGTGGCTGACACACTGGGCAGCAGAGTGGGGGCACATTGCCATCTCCGTAGAACTTACTTGGAACACTACTGACTCAGACACATGCTAAGGTTGCTACAGAAAGCATCTTCAGGTTTCACTCAATAAAAGATAAAGTTATTCTAGATTTTAGTCTGTTAATGCAAAGTGCAAAGGCGCCCAACATTTCTTGCCATGATTAATTTCTGTAATCAACTACTAACTTGTAAGAATTATGTTTTAAAAAGACGAGTGAATTCTTCAGCAGAAGAATAAGACGGAAAAGCGAGAGTCACACTTCCCCAGAGGTGCTGGGGGCAGTGACCTGGCTGGGCACAGAATCCTTCTGCTATGCAAATGAATAGGACAACACAGAAAGAAAAAGCCCAAGATAAAACTGTATTTCCACGGAGACCTCCAACGTCTTGCTACAGTTCTAGTGAACTTAGAGGTTCTCCTCCCACTCATTCAGAGTCACTTTGAGGTGTTCAACACTACATTAATTTTAAATAGAAGAAACAGAAGGAAGAGATCAACAACGTGTTAGTTATTAGACTGCTCTGGGTGATGAAAATGAATTGATACTATCTGTTTAAATTTTGTCATCCATAGAAACCTAAAAGCACCAGACCTAAGCCATCACGTCTGATAACTATTCCCCCATCCCTAGGGAACTTTCAGGAAGAAAAAGAGGAGCAATAGCTTCCTTTTAATAAGCATCACCTTTACCAATTATCCCAGCTCGTTTGTTTTTGTGTTATCTTGCCTCACCATAATTTTTTCCTTCCTTTCTAACTTTATGACTCTGACTTTTCTTCACCTAGCAGTTAAAGCCCTTCAGTAGAGCCAAATTATCAGTGAAGCAGCTGTTCGAAGCTGAGACAGACACAGGAAGTCGTGCAGTGGTTTCCTTAGCAATGGGGATTACTTGAATGCTCTAAATCCAGTCTCTTGGCTCCTCCTCTCTAGTCTGCCTGCTTGCTGCCATCCTTGACAACTTCATTCACAAATTTATTTTTTCCTGGCCTTAAATATATCTTTGCTATTTATCTTGGGAATTTGTTTAACTTGATCTATTTTCTCTTCAAATGCACCGTATTTGAGATCATGCATGTCATCTACCATCACATGACAGGGTTCCTTGCCATCATGCTTGAGCAGTGTTCCCAAAGACTGCTCTAATTCTTGGAATCTAAATGATGACACCTTTCTTGAAAGGTTGGACATGGTAGGTGTGGTTAAGTTGGAGACATTGGGTGGAAGCTGTCCTAGATGATACGGCAGTGCCCTAAATGCCATGGTGTGTTTGCTGTTGTTTTATGCTTGGTTTAGCTGGTTGGTTTGTTGTCAGGGTCTCAATGGCCTAGAATGCACTGTGTAGCAAAGGATGACCTTGAACTTATGACCCTAATGCATCTACCTCCCAAGCATGCCACCATGCTGTTTTATACAGTGTGGGTGGTGAACTTGGGTCTCCTTGATTGTGAGACAAGCAGTCTACCTGAGCTCTATCCCCAGCCTTATCCTGCACCTTCTTCTAACACACATACACACATGCACACACGCACACACACACATGCACACATGCCCACACACACAAACATGCACATGCCGTGTACAAAAGCACAAAGGAAAGCAATGAGAAGATGGTAAGCAAATAAAACGATAGAACTACAAGTCAGGAAATGATAGTAGCCCCAGAAATTTCAGAGGCAAGGAAGGGTCCTGTGCTTGATCCTATAGAAGGAGCACAGCCCTGTGAACAACTGGGATTCAGACTCCTGGCTCCAAACTGTGAGAGAATAAATCTCTATTGTCATCAAGTCTATGGCAATTTTTGTAACAGCCACAGGAAAATGACATACGGAGAATATTCAAAAAGGATTAATGAAGCCAGGTGTGGTGGCACACACCTTTAATCCTAGCACTTGGGAGGCAGAGGCAGGCAGATCTCTGTGGGATTGAGACCAGCCTTGTCTACTTAGCAAGTTCCAGGCCAGCTGGGGCTACAGGGAGACCCTGTCTCAAAAAGCAAACAAAAAAGTATTGATAACCTTATTTTTCAAACAAACATTAAGAAGGAATGCTGAGGTTCAAAGACAGAAAGTATGCCAACAGGAGCTCAATGGACTCTTGGGGTGAGCAGTTACATGACCAGAATGATGTACTGCTGATTCTTAAGACTGGAAATCATTCCACACCTGGGCTCCAGATTCCTTCCAGACACTAAGATATTCCCTCTGGAGCAACTCCTGGAACAGCCGTTGCTTCCACAGCAGAAATGGGAGGATGTTGGCTGCCCTCACTCTCTCTGTAGAAGTCACCTCTTTGTCTAAGATGGAGTCAAGTCACTTTATCCCTTGTCTCTAGTCTGTAGACCAGCAGTCCTATCTAGAACAAGCAAACATGAAGAACCCCTTCTACACCCCAGCACCTGATAGAGGAAAAGGCTCGCTGTCCTGGGCCAGCTGGGTGGGTTGCCACACACAGAGGGAGCAGCTGTTCAGGAAGAGAGGGAGGAGAGGCTCCCAGCTGCCAACTGACAGCATGCAACAATGCTCAGGCATCTCTCTGGAGTTGTGAGTCCTCAAGTGTTCCTCAAGCATGTGGGCTTGGGGATAAATGAGTGTACATAAAGGGAAAGAAAAAAAATACAGGATATTTTTGGAAATGTACCCTGTGCTGATTTAAATATAGCTTTTCTATACAAATGACACGGTGACTATCTGAGGAGAGTTTCCTCCCCTAGTGCTGGTATCAAAAAGTTGTTATATCCAAGTGAATGTCTGAACAAGAACTCTGGTGCTGGCTAGTGTCCAGGGTACTTACTCCCTCACCAGCTGAAGGACTGAGATGAAGACTGTAGGTCCACAGGACAGAGGGATAGGCACTCCAGACAGTATTCAAGTATGTCACTTGTGAGAAGAGACACAACAGTCGTGGTTAGGAGAAATGAAAAGATGAACATTCAGACATTTCTTATGCAACCTGTAGGTGATCCTAATGGAATTCTGCAGGGCTCCAACTCTTAGCTCTATGGAGACTCAGCAGGGGGAAAGTGAAATATTTATAGGCTACTACTCTACAATGACCATTGTCCTGGGCATTTATGTCCGTGATTTCATGGAGGACCATACCTTGTTTTTGTTAGGGAAGCACCTGTGGTTCCTCACCTTTCCTGTCTCCATCCCAGGTGAAGCAGTTGGCAAAGAGTATTCAGCTGCAGTCACCCACTTTTCTCAGGACCTGAGTTCTGGCACCCCGTCTGCCTCACCTGTGTGGCCCCTGTTGTTCATGGACCAGGCAAGGGGCTGAGGCCTGTCCACTCTATTTTAGCTGTCTGTCTGCCACAGACATCAGAAAGAAAAATAACTTGATAGTAGTAAGGAAAAGAATGTATTTCACCATATCCTGGCTGGCTTATCAAATATGTTACCAATGTTCATGGTCATGGTCAAGGTGGGTATTCCCAGGATCTTAGCCTCTTATCCAAAGACTTCATTATGAGGACTCAAATAGATTTGCAAAAGTAGCAAGCTAACTTTATTTGGAATGAGGCTATAGAGCAGATTAGAGAGAAGCACGCTGTCGAGATTGACAGTGGGCTCCATGAGGAAGGGCATTCAAGGATCCTGATTATTGACTGTGGCTTTTATTTCTTCAATCACTGAATGATTTGTTAGTTTTTATTTGTAGAACCAGGCAACTCTCAATTATAGGACTGCCTCAATGATGTAATAAAATAGCTGACAAAGGTAATTTACAGAAGCATTTATTCTGGCTTTCAATTCCACGGCACGGACCATCAAGGCAGGAAAACACAGTGGCAGGAGCTAAGGCTGCTGGTCGCACTGTTTCCACAGTCAGAAAGCAGAGTACTGAATACCAGTGCTCAGCTCACCTCCTCCTGCTCATAAAATCACCATTCTATCACCCACAGTTAAGGTGGGTCTTCCCACCTCACTTAACCTAAACACATAATTCCCCAGAGGCTTTCCCAGAGGGTTGATCTAATCCATATCACAGGCACATCCTCACAGGCACATCCAGGGTCTCTCCTTAGCCCCAGCTGTCCTGGAACTCACTATGTAGATAAGGCTGGCCTTGAAATCACAGAGATCCACCTGCCTCTCTGTCTCCAGAGTGCTAGGGTTAAAGGTGTGCACCACCACACTTGGGATTTTTTAAGAGCTTCTTTTCTTCCTCTTCCTCTTCCTCTTCCTCCTCCTCCTCCTCCTGCTCCTGCTCCTGCTCCTCCTCCTCCTGCTCTTCCTCCTCCTGCTCCTCTTCCTCCTCCTCCTCCTGCTCCTCTTCCTCCTCCTCCTCCTCCTGCTCCTGCTCCTCCTCTGTCTTCTCTTGGCTGAGCCTCCCCCTCCTCCTGCTCCTCCTCCTCCTGCTCCTCTTCCTTCTCCTCCTCCTGCTCCTGCTCCTCCTCCTGCTCCTTTTCCTCCTCTTCCTCCTCCTCCCCCTCCTGCTCCTCCTCCTCCTGCTCCTCTTCCTCCTCCTCCTCCTGCTCCTCTTCCTCCTCTTCCTCCTCCTCCCCCTCCTCCTCCTCCTCCTCCTCCTCCTCTCCCTCCTCCTCCCCCTCCTCCCCCTCCTCCTCCTCCTCCTCCTCCTCCTCTCCCTCCTCCTCCCCCTCCTCCCCCTCCTCCTCCTCCTCCTCCTCCTCCTCTTCCTCCTCCTCCTCCTCCTCCTGCTCCTCTTCCTCCTCCTCCTCCTCCTGCTCCTCCTCCTCCTCCTCCTCCCTTCCCTTTTCATCTCATATTCCTTTTCAGTCTTATATAACTCCAGTAATTCTGCTAGCTTTTTCTGCTCCTGAAATTAAAACACTGAAGTTCTTCATTTCCCCTTAAGATGTTTCTGCTCCCTGGAACAGAATATAACTCTTGCTATTTGGATTTTAAAAGATCTTCTCCATTTGGGAGGTTATGGGAGGATGCCAGTGGGGATGGAGCTATAAAGACAATTAAGATTGCTTGAGATGTTCTATATAAAATACACAAAAAAATCAATGGAAACAAATTAAAAAACAAAAAGATTTTCTTCCTTTCCCATTACCTCCACTTTTTAGCAGTTTTATTGAATTTTTGCAATTTTCATATAATAAAGTTTGCTGATACTTAGATACATTCTCCACCTCCCCACACTGCCCTCCACCCAATTTAATGAGCTGTCATTTTTAATTCCACATGCATCCAGATTACAAACTATCCCTGAAATTTAAACACTGTGAACAGGATTTGTTCTTGCGTGGTACCTTTGTTGGAGTGATATGCATACCTGCTGCAGGAGCAAACAGGTCACTGAAAGGGAAAACCAAAAAATTGGAAATCTCTAGGAACACAGATTACGTTAAGACAACTGTAAGCTATTATGTTTCTGGCTACATGAAGTCTTTGGGATGTGAGGCGGGAAACAGCTCTGCCTCTGGTGGCCTGTGGCTGTGGAGAACTAAGCCACCTCTCCCAAGACAGGACTGCTCTCTCACCTTCCTGCTACTCCTCAGGGTGTAAACCCTTTGCAGGGACTCTCTCCACTACTTTGCTTGGCTGCTCCTTTCATTGTTAACATTTCTGTTGTCTGTCAATCAGCTAGCACAGGTCAGATGATTAAAAGGCATTTAGAGTGTCTAATGCTACTAACGGTCTCCCATGACAAAATAACCAAGTCACAGAACTGGGCAAATTAGGCCCTTTTCAGAGCATGACAAATCCATGAATCTATCTAGACAATGTCTGCACAGCCTGTATGAATGATTTCTACCTTCCTTTCTGTGGTTTAATTTCTTATAACTTCTTTAAACAACTCATTACTAAATCCTTGGCACCTTACCTTCCCAGACTAATAGAATCTCTAAATTCCAGGGACTGACAACCTTTTCTTTTCAGTTTACATAACCCTCCCTCTTTAATCAAAGACAGATGTCCTCTTCACTGAATTAAATTTGTGAACCATCTTATGAACTGTCTGTCCCCCACTTTCTACACAAACTCTGAGGAAAACAGGCCCCCTTAGAGGATGGCTTTTCCATGTATGTGATTGGGCATATGGACTGCTGGAACCCTGCTCTTGTAATGATTATAAGCCATCATTCCTAACTATAGAGACAACTTCTTCCCCAACCTCTCATCAGTCAGTAACTCAGCACAGGAGTCAGCACCTTTCACAAGAGGCTCACTAGGAGGAGACCATGTACTCCAGAAAACGACCAAAAGCCATTTTTTTGCACCCAGGTCACAATAGCTAGAAAGAAGGCATAGGCTATAAATGAACTCAGGTCTGAAGCTAAAGAAACATTAGTGACATCACAAGGTATCCATTGAACCTCACTCAGACTGAAGATGTCCAGTATCCGAAGTAGGGATTCCATAGGTGATGTCCCAAGAATCCACACATTCACCCTGCTCTTCTGTCTCCCAGAGATGTCTTTTGGGGGAAATCAGGCCAGTTCTCCATTTTCTCATCTCCTCGCCATCTTAACCCTTTCTGTTTTCCTGAACCCGCCCTCAGGTCTGTCCTCAATCATTAGCGAAAGTTCACCCTACACAGCCTAAAAAAAGGCATGTCATATTTTTAAGATTTATTTTATTTTTACTTATGTGACCGTGTGTATATGCATGAATATTTATTGTTGAGAAAGTAGCATTTATCAAAAAAAAAAGGTATGACAAATGTGAAGCGTGCCTCTTATAAACAGAAGGAAGCTAACTCAATCTCATGATCTAGGAATAATCAGTTAATACTTGCATAATCTTTCAGGCACTATATACTAATAAAATGGAGTTTGTTCCATCCTTAGGAACAGATTTCCCAAAAATAACATTTAAGTTTAAAGTCTAATGTATTTTAAATAGAACATCCTCCTAAATAAGGGTGTTTGTTTTTCCTCGGCATTTTGTGGAATAAAAGATTTGTCATTTTATTACTTAACTAGATGTAATAATTACTATTAAATTTTAATTGATGAGGCTGGAGAGATGGCTCATTAAGAGCACTGGATGTTCTTGCAGAGGACCCTGGTTCAGTTCCTAGCATCCACATGGCAGCTAACAACCGTCTAACTCCAGTTCCAGGGTGTTTGAAGTCCTCTTCTGACCTCTTCTGGGCATTGCATGACATGGGTGCACTTATACATGCAGGTAATACACTCATACACATAAAATAAAAATAATAAAATATTTTAAATTTTAGCTGAAATATGCATATAAATATAGTCCCCCACTTTCAATACCTCTACTCGTGTCAAAGTTAATATGGTTTAAAATGTGAAAGTGTTTCTAACTTGGTTAGCTTATCACTTTAGTTTTAAAATCATCAACTAGTTGTCACATACCAGAGAATCAGTCTTTCCCCCAACCAAATATAACAACCTTAAACTTTTATCACAGTTTCTATCTTAAATGTTTAAATAAGTTCCTGGTGTATGTAAGAGGGAAAAAAAACCCACCCAATACTCAGTGAGCTAAAAACATGAAGGGTTTACTACAGCTCAGGAGTCTGCAGGTCAGCTGAACTACTTTCACATCATGGCTGATCTCAAGCCTACATCATCAGTCAGCCCCAGAGTCAGGGCAAGAGTCCTGGATTTGGCTGAGCCCTTATTATATGTGCGTGCTTCGGAGCAGTCTAGACTGGACTGGGACTACTGAGTTCTTTTCTAGTGGTCTCTTACAAGCAATTGGTTTTTCTTTTTGTTTGTTGTTTTGATTTGTTTTTATCACATAATGAGCGCCAAGAGAATCCTAAGAGGAGTTAACTCTATTGTCACTAATTCATGGTGATTCTTCAAGGATTTGGATTCAGTCACTATTCCTTTTAGTTACTTTTGGATATTTTCCCATAATCGCTTATTAGTTCAGGTCCTTAGTATGTATTTTCTCTACCTAAAATGTTGTGTTCTATTCATCATCTCTTCCTGGGCTCACTTCTAGTCTTGCAGGGCTTAACTTAGACACCGCAGCTATCAATTTCTACATTTCCTGCTATGTGTTGCAGTACCTTCTGATTTTCTTATATATCAATAGTTTATATTTTACAAGGACAATCTTGAGCACAAGTATTTTATACTTGTTCTTCTTTTATTATTTGATCACTGGGACTTAGAACAATGCCTGGTAAATAACTGCTTATCTTCCTGTCTGGATTTAGAGTCACTATGGAAACACACTTCTGAGCGTGTCTATGGGGGCCTCCTCATTATGGAAGGTTTAACTGAGAAGATAAGACCCACCCTGCATGTGAGCAGGCTCATCCAATATCCTGGAGGCCTGCACTGAATGTAAAGGAGAAATCAAGCTGAGTACCAGCCTTCCTTTTTTCCTGCTTCCTGACCGCAGACACAAGGAAAACAATGACCTCACATTCCTGTTGCCATGGCATCTCCACCATGATGGACTGTGTCCTTCTTAAACTGTGATCCCAAATGAACTCTTCCTTCTTTAAGTTACTTGTGTCAGGGACTTTGTCACAGCAACTAGAGAAGTAATGAACACAGTAACATATTTATAAAAGTTGGTAAGCTGATTTAAATGCTTGCTTCTGCAGAAAATTACAGTGTATTACATAGTGAACTTGAAAATTGCTAAGAAGATAGATTTTAAGTCTTCTCACTATAAAAAAGTAAAAAGTCTGCAAGGTATACACATTAACTTATTCATTTAGTTATTTCTCAATTTCAAAACATTATACTGCCCACTGTAAATCTATACAAATTTTTGTTAACATAAATAAGAGTATGCTCAGTACACATGTGCTAAATAAATGAGGGATGACAAATCTCAGGAGAAAGAGTTCAATTCTGGCTGGTCGTGGTGGTGCACTCCTTTAATCCCAGCACTCAGGAGACAGAGGTAGGCAGATCTTTGTGAGTTCAAGGCCAGCCTGGTCTACATAGTGAGTTCTAGGCCAGTTGGGGCTGCAGGGAGACCTTTTCTCAAAAAGACCACCCCCCCGAAAAAAAAGGGATTTAATTCTGAATCTGTGATGCTGGTGAAAGCTCATGAGCAGATCTCAAATAAACACAGGGTGTGGCCAACAGCAGTGGCTCTCTGGTCTGTGAGATGGACAGGGGGTGGCTGGGGTAAGGTAGGGAACAGAAGAGATTACGTTCAACTTGACTGAGGTTCAAATGCACATGCTTTTGAATGTCTGTAAGTTATAAAGGTCTGAAAACAGGGGCAGGAACCTCTGCACGTCACTCCTTCCAGCACAGGAAACAAATGAACACAAGTAGATGCTGACAGACAGGGTGTTTGCCCTGAAATTCTCACTGTCCTTGTGTAAATATCACTGTTATTTTTTAATATAAGATTTGGCTTAATATATTCCAAAGAAAAGATATATTATTCCTTGGTAATACACTGTGTATTAAAACCTTTATCTTAAGTCCATTTAAAAGAGAATTAATTGTGCCTGGGTTGAGTGAATAGAATTCTGCTCCTTTTAAAACTGTTATTTGGAAGAAAAACCCACATTTCCTTGTTATTTAGTTTTGGTAACTGAAATCGCCTTGATTTTATAGCTATAGACCAGCAAAGCAAAGACCAGCATCTAACAATACAACTACTGGGAAAATGCAAACTTCTGCCAAACTGATCTCAAGCTTTCACCCTTAAGTCTAATCATCCATGACCCAGGGAGTAGACTGATCAACCATCAGACTGACTACTAAGAGATGAGCTAGGAACTTGTGCAGTGAGAGAAACCAGATGCCAGACAGAACCAGAGTAGGTAAGCATTGTCTAAATGCGATAGCCCTAGATCAGCACATTACTTTCTGACATCTGAGGCTTCAACACTTCTTGAAAGAATGCCAGAGGAGGCCAGGAGCATCCTTTGCAGTTTCCATGGAAAGCTTCAAGAATCACGATGGCTGTGCCAAGCAAACTAACCGCCATGCAGAGACACACTCCAAATGTTATTTGTCCAGTTTATTTTAGTCTTCTGTAGCTAAGCCCTAGAGCTAAAATTTCCTATGCTGAAACATCAAAGATTTATCTGAGGGGTCCAATCTTGTTGTCTACAAATCATCTATATCAGATCTCAATGAACTCTTGCCAAATACCCCCAAAACAGACAAAGATCGATGTTATAGTCATTGAATTTCACACTTACAGTTTCAGTACTATGACCTACTTTACAGCCAAATAACTATTTCCTTAATCAGAGTAAATTATATAGAATAAAAATTCAAATCCAAAGACATCAAAATAGAGGATCTAGTGATTGTAGAGGAAACCCTGCATGGCCATAACTCTCACACCATTTGGAACAAATCCACAAATAAGTATTTTCTTATTTCTTATATTATAAAATAAAGATGTAGAATTCTGAAGTGCAGACACCCCCTCATTTCTTATTGGACTTAATTTGGTCACACAGAAGCAGGCATCAGCAAATTGGTCATGCATACACACACACACACACACACACACACACACACACACGTGCTGTGCGTGTGTGTCAAAACTTCATTCTAGTGATGTAGAAAAACCAGCCAACAAACAAAAATCTTATCTTGACATCCCCAACACCCATTAGACACCTAGACAATTATAAATCTTCATGATTCAATCAGCTATTCCAATATAGATATTTTTGTGCCCACGTCAACATTCAAACCTTGCTTTTATTTCCAATTCTACCCTTCCTATTGCTGTCACTGCCCTGACTAAAATGCTGGATTCATTTTAAGTGCACACTATTTGAAAAACTGAAAACTTACTTTTTATACAAATGTACTATTTAATTGGCTTTAATTATTTTAATTGAAATTTTTCTTCACAACATTAACTCGGACCTATTATACAAAAATAAGAAACTACAGTTCAACAAAAAAGCATACTATTCTTTTTAAAGACAACTATTTTAGTTTAGGATATATCTTTACATTTTCTACTTTAAAAATGCATATATTTTCTTCTCAAAAATTAGATTATGCCCATTTTGTAACCTAATTTCTTGGTGAGAAGTATATCAGGTATATGCTTACATGTCATAAAGAGTTAATGACTAATGTATTTGGATATGTAAGCATTATGGGTCGAGTCAAATTCTGTCCTCAACAAAAAGATTTGTTAAAGTTATAAGCATCAGTACTTTAGAATGGGAATTAATTTGGATATTGGGTTGTCATCCATGCAAACAGTCAAGATGAAGTCCTGTTGGAGTAGGATGAGCCCAACCTCTCACAAGGCTGGTGCTCTGATTAGTGTTGTTTTGTTACAGGGTCTCTCAGTTGTCCCAGCTGGCCTGGAATGCTCTACATAACCCAGGATCCTAGCCTCAATCTCAAAGAGATCTTCCTGCCTCCCTAGTGCTAGGATTAAAGGTGTGCTGGTGTTCCTTTAAGGAAATGGTCCTCTGAAGCAGAGGTATATGATATATGGGAGCATCGTGTATAAACAAAGGCAGAAACTGGAGTGATGTTACCACAAACCAAGGACTGTGTCTTGATCAAAGAGGGCATAAGCTGTGGATGTGACTGACTCCACTTCCTTTTAAGACAGAGATCTGGCTTCTTTCTTCTGCAGGTAGATATCCAGTTTTCCCAACAACATTTATTAAAGATGCTGTCTTTTCCCCAATGTGTTTTTTTTTTTTATGCCTCTGTCAAAAATCAGGTAGTATAGTTCTGTGAGATTTTATTAGATTCCTCTATCCTGTTCCCCTGACTAAATGTCCGTTTTTAGCCAGTACCATGTGCTTTCTGTAGCAATGGCTCTGTGGCAAATTTTGAAATCAGGTACTGTGTGTCTATAGCAGGGCTCTTTCTGCTCAGGATTGCTTTTGTTATTTAATATTCCTTAGACTTTCTTAGGAATTTTAAGATTGATTTTGTAACTCTGTAGAAGAAAGTCATTGTGACTCTGAGGAGGATTGCTTGGACTCTGTAGACTGCTTTTCCTAATATAGCTATTTTCTCAATATTAGTTCTGCTGATTCATGAGCATAGGAGATCTTTTTGTTTTCTAGTGTCTTCCTCCAGTTCTTCAGGGTTTACAGTTTTCATTAAAGAAAACTTTTACCTAAATGGTCAGATTTATTGGTAGGTATTTTATATCTTCTTAAAGCTATTCTGAGTAGATTTTTTCCCCCTGATTTCACTCTGAGAAAGTTTGTTAGTGGTGTATAGTAAAGCTAATCATTTATATGTTGATTGTTTTATCCAATTACATTTGCTGAAAGTGTTTATGAGATTTAAAGTATTTTGGTGAAGGCTATAGAGTCTCTGAGGCATAGAATCATATTATCAGCAGAGGCAATTTTTTCTTCCTTTCCTATTTTAATGATTGTGTTTCTTTCTAGTTTTACTTCTCTAGCTAAGACTTCAAGCACTGAATGGAGTGGAGGGAAGTGAATCACTGTCTCATTTCTGATTTTAGAGGATATGCATTCAGTTTTTACATATAATATTGGCTATAGATTTGACATATGTATCCCTTGTCCATTGAGGTGTCTTCCTTTTATTTCTGGTTTCTATAGGTATTTTATCATGAAAGTATGTTGAACTTGGTCAAAGGTCTTTTCTACATCTAATGAAATGAGCGTGTGGTTTCTATCCTTAAATCTATTTATGTGATGTATTAAATTTATTCATCTAAACACTCTTGTAACCATAAAATGAGACCAAGTTGATCATGGCATATATTCTTTTTAACGTGTTGTTGGAATTCAATTTGCAAATACTTTATTGAAAATTTCTGTCAATGCTTGTGATGGAAGTTGGCATACAATCTCTGGTTTTGTTGTGTCTCTATCATTTTTGGTATCACAGTGTATTATTGGCTCCATAAAATGTGTTTAGTAGCATTCTTTTCCTTTCTCCTTTTTGGAATAGTTTAGGGAATACTTGGTGATATTTCTTTAAAGATTTAGTAGCTGTTCCAGTTTCATTTCTGCTGCTGTGATAAAACACTCTGACCAAAAGCAAACTTAGGGAGAAAGGGTTTATTTTAGCTTATGATTAGGGGCTACAGTCTATCATGGCAGAAACGTCACGGGGACAGGAGTTGAGACAGATGATCACATCATATCTGCAGACAAGAACAGAGAGAATGGAATGCACCTGTGCTGCCTGTTTGCTTGTTTCTGGCTTTCTCCTGTCTTCTATAGCTCAGGAACCCCTGCCTGGGGAATGGCCCTGCCCACAAGGGGCTGAGTCTTCCTACAACAATTAACAATCAACACCATCCCCCACAGACATGCCTACAGACTAACCTTATAGAAGATTACTCGATTGCGACTCTCTAGGTTGTGAGAGGTTGACGTTTAAGATCATAGCTGTATTCAGCAGTGAATCTGTCCAGTTCTGGGCTCTTCTTTGTTTGGAGACTATTACTGCTTCAACCATTGTACTTGCTATAACTCTGTTTAAGCTGCTTCCTTTTGATGTCACCTCACATTTTTTCAGTACAAAGATACGGTTTTAATGCTTTTGATTAATGTGAGAAACATTTGAAAAGGCAAAGGCATAACTTTAAAACTGGAACAGAGTATGAGTGACGGCAATCTTTAAAAAAAAATTATGATTGATTGATTTTATGTATATGACTTTTTGCTGCATGTCTGTAGGTGCACCCACACCTACAGTACCCTCTTAGAGGCCAGAAAAGGGTGTAAGCTCCTCTGGAACTGGAGTTAAATCTTTAAATAGCAGAAAGGCTATAGAGAAATTATGCCTCTGCTAAATGAAAAAAAAAAACAGGTAGGAATGCATGCTGTGTGGGAATATTTATTAAATACTTACAAAACTATTTTTAGATCAAGGGAGATGACTCAATCGGTAAAGTGCTTGCCATGCATGAAGACCTATGATCAAATCTCTAGCACCCATGTAAACAAATGCCAGGCACAACTGTGCAAGTCTGTAACCCCAGTGGGGGGATATGGAGACAGGATGGTCCTGGGGGCTTCATTGGTCAACTAGTCTAACCAAAATGGCAAGTTCCAGGTTTAGTGATCCACTAACAAGGATACTGGCAGAAATACCACAAGCAGAGAAGTCAAATTCATATTTGTAACCCAGGTCTCATGCATGTGGCCCAAGGACTGAAGGTTAGACATAACTAAATGGTTGAGATTATTGATAAAGATAACACTTACCAAATTCTTATAAATCCAGAGTTGCTACTTGAGCTCATCTCTGAAATGCTTCCTTTAGTAATAATAGTTTCAATGCACCTCTGTATATTTTCTGTCTTTACAAACAGACACTTTGCTAGCATGAATAGATTATTTAGAACACCTATGTTAAGGAAGCATCATTTTATTATTGACATCCACATTAAAATTAGATTTCATCATTGTGGAAAAACATAAAGGGCATGGAACATCCTTCACTGTATTATTAAGCATTTCCTGCTGCTGTAACTGTTAAGTAGGTGTTCCATTTTAATTAGATCTGAGTCACATGGCTTATTCACATACACAATCATTTTCACCTTTCTCCCAGTTCTACTCTGCTTCTTGTTTCCAAGATCTATACCTGACTAGTCACCAGCTTTTAAAAGGTTATTTCTCTAAATTTTTAACATTCTGGTAGCAATATCTCTTCAGAGAAATCAAGAAGTGTGCTCACTCTAAGACTGATCTGGACTTAGAGTAGAATGAGCAAAACTCTGAAGCTCTAATTTGAGTTTAAAGAACCTGAAAGTCTTGGTAAAATGAAGGAACTGACTGTCGGTCAGACTTGGGGTGGTTCTTAAAATTTTGTGTGTTTAAAACAAGGAACTCTAGGTAGGCTGACTAGATTCAGCGGATGGACAAGCACTGGGGAATGGCTGGGGGCACCAACAACACAGTGGACAGTAACAGGGGTGACAGAGTATATGGGCTCCAGTGGGGTGGGGTGGGGCTATGAGAGGGTGCCATTTGGGAAGTGGGTTTATAGATGAATAAGGTTGTTTGGGATGTTCTATATGATACAAAAAAATCAACAAATAAAAAATGAGTTATATTTGAGGAAGAAGCATAAAAATGTGCTTCATGTTAATTAGTAGAGGTGAAAAACATTACCATTGAAATCTACCTGATGACTTTATATATATACTCAGGTGCCAAGGATTCGAGTGTAACCGACTGTGACTAGCAATAATCAGATGCATAGAGATTAGAGACACATGTGCAAACATCTAAGTGTTAGTAGCATTAAAAAAATGAGTCTTTCTGTAGGAAACAGGATATTTTTAAATAAAATGGAGATCTTTTTTGAAGGTTAAAAATTCATTCAACTTTATGTCTTACAGGGTCTATACTGAGTTCAATATTGTATGATTGTATTAATTCAACTGTGAACCTAAAAATTTATAGCCACTTTTGAAAGAGATGCATCTTTGCTCTGGAAATTGTTATTGAATATGTTAAAGCTGTAATGAAAAATAAAACTTTAGGTACCATGGTTTAGTTTGTGAAAAAAATATTAAAATATGAATTCTTTGAAAAAAATTCTGTGTGTCTAAAATGTTTCATGGCAGTGTCCACAAGGTGCCAATCTTTGGAGTCATATTTTAAAAACAAACACACAAAACAGAAGCTGTTCTGGAACCTGCCCTTGGCAGTTCGTAGGGATCTACTAAACTCTCAGGAATTTTTCAAGCTGAACGTGGACTACAGCCATTACTAAAAGTTAAAACATATAATCAATTAAATAAACGTAGAAACAATGGAAACGAGTATTGGAAACTCATCCCTTACTGATTTGTTCAACAGATTTTGTCTCTGCTTTTCAGTTTATTGATATCTATTTTGTCTGTGACATAAAAATATGTCACAAAATTGAGAAGGGATAGGATATGGGAGGAGCTGACAAGGAGACAAAGTGACGGAGATGATGATGCAAATACAATATTAATTTATGAAATTCTCAAAATTAAAAAATTAGTTATGAAAAAGGAACGAAACTACAAAACAAAAAGATGCTGAATTTCAATATATTGTATATACACATATATTATTCATATGTAATGTGTCTACCATAATTCTATTCCCAGCTCTTCTTCAGTGATATCACATTGTACCTTGAAAAGATCACTGCAGTAGTATTTATAGCCTGGAAATCAGTGAACAGTACAAATCAGTTTTCTGCTTCTTTCTAAAGAGCACGCTATTAAACATCTACCAAGACACTGCTGGTCTGTAAGCAGGGCCTCAATCTAAAATATCACCTGTTTTTAATCTGTGATGGCTGCTGTCACAAAAATACAATCTATATAACTTATAGAAAATTTTACATATTTTACTCTTAAAGCCCAGGGAGCATATGATCATGTGGTCCACAGATTCACCTTCTGGTTGACAAGGAGACACCTTCAAACGAGGCAGAAAGGCATGACAGTGCTTGGGGCAGTACTCTTTAAAGAGCGCTAAGGATCTAACCACCTGCTATTGGCCACACAACTTAATACTATCACATTAAGCATTAAGTTTAGTTGTGAATTTTTGAGTAGCCCAAACATTCAGACCACATATCTCTAAAGGGTGGACAGAGGTACTCAGTACTCTGTGTCATTGAAACAGTAGGCTTCAATGACAGGAATAGGTTTGGCTTTATTTCCTTATCTGCAAGAGCAGGATTCTTATCATGTAAGCATGTGATGACTAGAGCAAAAATGTTTCAGTTGGCATCTATGGGATGAACCACAGGTTGACCTGGTTGTCATGTGCAGCTCAGAACTCAACATTAACACTTTGGCCGCTCTTCATTCTGCATTGTACATATTAATAAACACATTCATATCTGTTGCTTGTGAAAAATGTCTTTCTCAAAGTATAATACCAAGAATTCTTGAAACATTTTTCTGTAATCTTCGGCACTTTTAAAATGGTTTTTAACTTGAAGGTTCTTTATTTTTAATTTAATTTTTTTAGAATTTCTTTTTAAAGTGAAAGTTTCATGAGTACATGGATTGGAATGTATAGATTTTAGAAATTCATACTATATTAAGAAGGCTATGATAGCCTATGCAATCAGACCTCTCACATTAGCTAGAACTATTTATACTTTAACTGGCGCATATATTAAAATATTTATCTTAACAATTAGTCCTCTATTTTCTTTGTCCAGTTGACCTGTCTATTGGAGAGAGTGGGGGTATTGAAGTCACCTACTACTACTGAGTTAGGGCTACTTTGTCTTAAATTTCAGTATGCTTTTTTATGAAATTGGATGTAGTGCATATATTGAAGATTTTTCTTTCTTCTTCGATTATGAAAGACAGTTTGGCTGAGTAAAGCATTCTGGATTGGTATCTATGATCATTTAGAACTTGAAAGACTTTGCTCCAGGCTCTTGTGGCTTTCATAGTCTGCTTTGAAAAGTCAGCTGTAATTCTGGTGGGTTTCCCTTTATATGTGACTTGATTTTGTCTTTCAAGTTACTACACCCTCCCTTTGTTCTGTGTGTTTAGTGTTTCCACTGTGATATGCCACAGGGAGTTTCTGTTCTGGCCCCATTGGGTGTTGTGTGTATTTCCTGTATCTGTATGGGTATTTCTTTCCTTAATTTAGGGAAGTTTTCATTTTTGTCTATAATCTTGTTGAAGGTCTGGCCAATGTGACTGAACTGAGATTCTTCTTCCTCAATGCTTATGATGCACAGATTTGGTCTTTTCAGGGTGTCCCACATTTCCTGCATATTCCACTCCTGACCTCTTTTATATTTTTTGTATTCTTTCCTTGAGCAGTCCAATTCTTGAACTTTATAGCTGAAGAACATACAGACTCTTCATCTAGTCTTGGTATTCTGTTTTCAATTTGAGTCATTCGCTGGTGAGGCTTTCTCCTGTCTTTTCAAATTGGCTCATTTTAAGTTTTTCAATCTATCTTCCTCTCAGTTTGAGTTTCTTCAATATTTCTCTCTTGTAAATTCATTTTTCAAATGAATTGTTCATTTCATTCTTCTATACATTTGTATTTTCTTGAGCCTCAGCCAGGAATTTATTCCTATCCTTCTTGAGTTATTTGTGTAAAGTCCTTGAATTCTTTGATCATCCTTATGATCGTTCTTATCAATTCTGTGTGCTGGTGTTCCTTGGGGTAGTTCTCATTGTAGGCTACTTCTATAGGACTGGTGGGATTTGGGGGGGGGGACATATTTTCTTGGTTTTTCATGCTATTTGTGTATTTGTGTTATGACCTGGGAATATAGATTTCTTTTGTTGATTGTATGTCTGATATGAAATTCTAGTCTGTGATTGTTGAGTTGAAATTTGATTCTGCTTTTACTGTTGTTAATATAACTTGGTTGAATTCTGATCAGATAAGAATAATTAGTTGGTCTGTGCTTCAGGTTCTCACTTGTAACTTTTTTACTGGAGGGACTGGATGGTTCCAGACAAGCTAGCCAGGAACTCTCATGCAAGACAAAGGGGCTTGGGCAGAAACTGGACAATGGGGCTCAAGTGGGAAGGTTTTGAATAACTCAGCAGAGTAGATGTGAGTCCTGGAGTAGCTGGGATAGAGCTGGTCCCAAAGCGGGGGTTTGGTAACCTGGTGGGTGGGATCTGGCTAGTCCTTGTCCAGAGCTCTCAGGCAGACAACAGGAAAAGGCCTGGGCACAAGGAGGCCCAATGGAGACAAGCAGTCTCCCATTTTCCAATTTGTCTTACATGTACTTTTAGCCTTGACATATGGTAAAACCATATTTGGATGAAAGTTGCTATTGATTAAAAAGTAGCAAATATATAAGACTTGCTCTTTAGTATGTAAATAATTTACTCATTTAAGCTTAGTTCAAACAGTTCCTTCATTTCCTTTGTCTACAAAAAGCCAAATGCTCTCTCCAAACTCTCTGAATTTCTTGTACATCCTGCTTGTAAAGAAAGAACCATCTACCTAACACTTTATGGACAGAGTGAAGGAACATTCTAAATTGGGGAACAGAACAGAAAGTTGTATGGGGCTTTGAGATAGGTCATGGTTCATCTCAATCAGGAAATGGGACAAAGGGGTCTGGTGCTCCAAGCCATTGCTTTGGCAATCAGAATTATATCAAAAGAGAGAAGGAGAATACATAGCACTTATGCCATATGCAAGAGTGGACTGACGTACTGTTTTCTGTCTTACACATCTATCGTGCATTTGACATTTTTTACTCAAGATAGTATTTTATTTGAAAGGCATATCTACCATAATATATCAAGAATCTACTTCATGATACATATATATAGCATATATATACATATATAGCATATATAGAAATGAGAGAATGATAGATTTCATTTATTCTCATTTCATTATATTTCTTCTTTTCCACTAGAAATAACACTTAATATATTAATCATAGGGGTTAAAAACTTTGTTATAAATGGTCCTACAAAAAATATTATATTTAATATATATGAGAGTATTCTTTAACCCAACACAAAATTAAAACCCTAACTTTAGATAAAATTTAGAAGATGGTTTTATTAC
>NW_008356845.1:1663442-1683408 GCF_000622305.1 Nannospalax galili
TTGAAACAGCTATCTCTTTATTAGAATCTGCTTTCCAAAACTACAGAGAGAGTTTCCAAATCAGTTGGACCTTTAATTCCTAGAGCCTGGGAAAAGCCTTTCTTAAGCACGATATTTCTCTATAATCTTTTAAAGCTATAATATGCCTTTTCAGAAGAAATTATATATAGCCATAAGAATTAAAATAAAACCTTCAAGCTTTTAAGAAGTGTCTTTCTTCTTTGGAGTTCTATTTCTTACTGAACTTCAGCTTTTTCAAAACTAGAATGTTCTCCAGTGCTTTCTTGCCTTCTTGGTAGACCTGACTTCTTACTATTTCTTACTGAACTTCAGCTTTTTCAAAACTAGAATGTTCTCCAGTGCTTTCTTGCCTTCTTGGTAGACCTGACTTCCTGAAGAAGACGTTCAGTCTCCTCGCCCTTGGCAATCAGATATTGTCTTTAAATCCTCTTACACTGGATTGAGAACATGCTGAAGAATATATATATATGGGACGGCCGTCCGCACAATGACCTCGTTCTTCTTTTGCAGGAAAAGTAGAAGCACTTGAAAATTAAAAATACTGAATCAGGACAGTCACACAGAGTAGCCCAGGTAACGCAGGATTCTTTGGGGCCCTCCACAAGACCAACAGATGTTCATCAGAACAGAAGCCTGAAGAGAGTTATTTTTCACTTAATGTCTTTATGGTCAACACTATTTTGCAATAAGATTCAATAAAATTGGGGCTGGAGAGATGGCTCAGTGGTTAAGAAGACTGACTGTTCTGCAGAAGGCCCTGGTCCGAATCCCAGCACACACACAGCAGCTCAACTGTCCATAACTGCAGTCCCAGGGGGTCCGCTTCTGACCTCCGTGGGCATTGCACCACACAGGTGCACTTACCTACATGCAGGCAATACATGCATACACATTTTTTTAAAGTTTTAAGAAAATGAACAAAAATAAAAGAGTCAAAAACTGGATTTTCAGTTGCCCATCACATCATTAATTTATTCATTGTCAGACAAATATTCCTTTACTTCATTTATTTGATAGAATTTATAGTGATATTTTGCAAGATGTAGATTACATTTATTTGATAAATTCAGCATAATAAATGTTCCAAATAAATAAATAAATTCCATAAATAAATATTTGGATGTATGAATATATTTAAAATGAGAAAAAACTGAATGCTTTCCTGAATACAGAGAAGAAATGAAAGAAGTTATTATTAATAGTGAAACAACTACCTGCATTACTGTAATGCAGTAGAATCACATCAAAATGGCTTGTCTTACATTTCTGTTTATGCCTGTTTTTTAAAAAGAGGAGTTCCACTGTGTCTTTCAAAATTTGAAGAACTACGAGCAATCAGTGGATGCTAAGAGAAAATGAATTGGTTGCCTTCAGGGATGAGCCCTCTGATAGGTTATAAATTCCAAGTTGTCAGTCCTAAATGTGTGCATATGAGCAACACTAAATGGATATATATATAATGTATATAAACTGTATATAAAATTTACTTGTAACAATAATGAAAGAAGAGTCCATGGATTTGAGCAGGACTGTGAGTGGAAGGTGTGAACAGGTACGGGGGAGAAAGGGGGGTGGAAATGCTGTACACGCAGTACTCGTGTATGAAGCTGCCTCCAAAATAAAATTTTAAATTAAAATAAAAAAGAAATTTACATTTGGAATGCCCTACAGAGTGATCTGATTGATACATCTTAAGGGTCCTTGCTTAGTGCCAAGTGTGGCTGCTTGAGTAATGTGTTAAGACAGAAGATTAGATAAATAACATAAGTTGATGGATGGATGGGTAGAGATAGATGAGATGAAAGAAAAAGTCACATAAAGGTAAAACTAGATAATTTCTACAAACTCAAGTTCTATAATAAAGACATTTAAGATAGAAACCCAGTTATTTGACTACGATTATATTTTTCTTCTTTAAATTTTTTTTGAGAATTTCATGCATGAATATTGATTGGATCAGTATCATTTCCACCCCTCCCAGTGCCTCCCATGTTTCCCTGACTCCCACACAACTTCTTGTCCTTGTCTTTGATTATTGTTATATACACATATATAAAATGCACTGAGTCCCAGGGCAAAAAAAACTGATTCTTCCTCCCTCAGAATACATTGATTGCCTATGACTCTTCATTTTGAGGTGGAATCCTATGAAATTTTCTCCATTCACCTTAGCATGTCAATGGGTTTTGTCATTATACGGATCTCGTTAGATTACTATACTGTGGAGATTTCATGTGTATAGCCTCCCTATCATGTCGTGAATGCATGAACTAGCAGCAAGTGTCTTGTTCCTCTGGCTCTTACATTCTTTCTGCCCTCTCTCCGTCAGTGTTCCCTGAGCCCTAGGTGTAAAGGTTGCATTGTTGTATTACTTAGGACTGGGCACTTCACAGTCACTTATTCTCTGTATTTTGATCAGTTGTGGAACTTTGTAATAATCACCATCTGTTGCAAAGAGAAACTTCTTTGATGAGTAATGAGAGCTACACTTGTCTGTTAATATAAGGATACATATTTAGACTATAGTAAGCAATTACACTGGTCTATGTAAATGGAAATGACAGAAGTAGGCTCTAGAGTCATGACTTCTCTAGCCATCTGTACTTGGCTAGACTACCACATATGAATTCCCTTCTATTGAGCAGGTCTTAAGTCCAATTAAACAGCTGTTAATTACCCCCAAGATAAAAGTGTCACTACTGCACCAATAGAGATAATTTTCTGGGTTGGTCATTGTCATTGTAGGTTTATAGCTGAGTAAGACCATTGAATGATTTTCTCCCTTGGCAACTTACATAGTATCTTCTGATATTATGAGAGCTAGTCTTCAGGGAGGAGGCTTCCCGACCAGTTTCAGCCCAACTATTCCAGGTCCTGTGTCTGAAATATGACCTATCTTCAACAATAGGGTCTTTCTTTCAAGTTCTGGGAGACAATTAAGGGCTGTGACAGTACCCTGTATCATTTTGGGAGTCTCTTGAATGACCCTGACCAACAACTCAAAGAAGGTTCCTCTTGTCTGGCATGGCGGTTTTTGTTATATAGCCTTCAGTTATACACATGCACTCACATTTCTTTGATGTGTATTTTTTCAGTAGGTTTATTAAACACTACATTTTCCTTTGACTTTTCACAGCATCTAAGCTTCATTTTTCTCTTTCCTCTTTCTCACTCTGCATAGTGCTACCTCCCCAGTTAAAATATTCCCCATTTTCCACATTTCTTCCTTGATAATAACTGTCTCTTACTAACCTCCTCTCTCAAGGTCTTTCTTTCCCTATCCCCCATGGTTCCTTTCCCTTTTCCTGGTTCCTTTAGTTTCATCAGGATATATACTCATCTCTAAGCGTTTGGAGCAAGATACACAAGTGAAAGAGAACATGCTTTACTGAGTCTGAGTTACCTCACTTAATATAATAGTTTCTAGTTCCATTCATTTGCATGAGAATTTCAAATTTTCCTTTTTCTTTATCACTAAGCAGAACTCCATTGTATAAATGGTTCATTTTCATTATCCACTAATCTACTGAGGGACATTTAGATTGTTTCCATTTCCCAGTGACTGTGAAATGAGCAGTAACAAACATGGCTGAGCAAATGTCTCTGCAGTAGGATGTTGAGTCATCTGAGTAAATGCCAAGGAGTAATAGCTGGATCACATGACAGATCTACATTTAGATCTTTAAGAGCTTTCCACTCTGATTTTCATGGTGGTTGCCCCAGTTTGCAATCCCATCAGCAGTGAATGAGGGTTTCCCATTCCCCACATCCTTGCCAGTATTTGCCATCACTCGCTTTTTGATCTTAGCCATTCTGACTGGGGTAAGATGAAATATTAAATTGGTTTTAATTTGAATTTACCTAATTACTAAGGACGTAGAATATTTGATAAGGTATTTCTTACCCATTTTTATTTCTTCTCTTGAGGACATTCTGTTCATATCTATACCTCACTTTTCAATTGGGTCATAAATTTTCTTGATTTTTTTCATATTTTTTAGTTCTTTGTATATTCTGGATATTAGCCCTCTGTCAGATGTGTAGCTGGTGATATATTTTTTAGTTCTTTGTATATTCTGGATATTAGCCCTCTGTCAGATGTGTAGCTGGTGATTTTATCCCACTCTTTGGGCTCACTTTTTAGTTGATTGGTTGTTTCCTTTGCTGTACAAAAGCTTTTTAGTTTAATGAGGTCCCATAACAGTTGTTGACCTTAACTTCTGAGTGACTGTCATCTGATTAGGAAAGCCCTTTCTTGCACCTATATCTTCTAGGGTTCTGTATATGTTTTCTTCTAACAGTTTCAACATTTCAGGAATAATCTTTTCCATCCTTTCCCTCTAAAGTGGTGCCTGCCTTTGAAGGTAAGATGAGTTTCTGACAGACAACGAAAAGATGGATTTTTTTCTTAATCCATTCAATTTGCCTATGTCTTTTGAGTGGGGAGTTAAAGCCATTGATGTTTAAAGTTGTTATTGAAAGATGTGTATTGATTACTGTCATTTTATTTTGAGTTGTGTTCTTGGTCCTATTTTGTGTTTCCATAATTATAGCTTCATTTATTTTCTTTCTGTCGCCTCTTGGGTATGATTCTCTCTTTCTTCAGACCTTTGTATTGCTTCCAGTAGTCTCTGTAGGGCTGGTTTGGTATAGATTAATTCTTTCAGCCTGTTTATATCATGGAAGATTTTCTTTTTCCTTCCGTTGTAATAGACAGCTTTAATGAGTAAAGTACTCTAGGTTGGCATCTGTGATTATTTAGAACATGAAATACTTTATTCTATGCTGTTCTGGCTTTTAAAATCTGTATTAAAAAGACAGCTGTTATTCTGGTAAGTTTTCCTTTATATGTATCTTGTTATTTTTCTCTGAAGCTTTCAATACCCTTTTTGGTTCTGTATATTTGGTGTTTTTACTATGATATGCTATGTGGAGTTTCTGAGCTGGTCCTGTCTATTTGGTGTTGTGTAGGCTTCTTGTACCTATATAGGTATGTCTTTCCCTAATTTAGGGAGGTTTTCTCCTAAAATTCTGTTGAAAGTCTGGTCAATGCCTTTGACCTGAGATTCTTCACCCTCCTCTCTACCTATAATTCATAGATTTTGGTCTTTTCATGGTATCCCATGACTCCTGAGTATTCCATTAATTTTTTTTTTTTTGTATTTTTCAGGTGCTTTGCTTGAGTGGTTCAGTTCTCCAGCTTTACCTTCCTATCTTGTTATTCTATTTTCCATTTGATTCAATCTGCTGATACAACGTTTTCCTTTCTTTCCTGATTAGTTTATTGCATTTTCAATTCCATTTTCCTCTCAGTTTGAGTCTTTGTCAGTATTTCTCTTTCATGCATTCACTTTTCAAATCCTGAATTGTCTTTGTCATTTCATTCAGCCATTTGTCTGTATTTTCTTGAGTTTCGGTCAGTTTATTTCTCTCCTGTTTGAGTTCCTTGAAGTGTTTGTTTGCATGTTCTTTACAGTTCTTGAATCCTTTGGTCATATTTATGATTGTACTTTTAAGTTCTGTGTATGGGTGTTCCTTCAGATAGGTCTCAAATCTCATTGAGATTTGGTGGAAATATATTATCTTGGATTTTCATATTATTTGTATTTTTGTGATGGGACCTAGGACTATGGATTTCTTTTGTTGGCTGTGTGTCTGATATGAAATTCCAGCTGCCTTTTTTGGGTTGAAGTCTGGTTCTGTTTATTTTCTTGATGTAGCTTGGTCAATTTCTGATCGAGTATAAATAGTTGGTCTGTGCTTCAGGTTCTCACTTTTGTGTTCATTGGGAGGATAGGGATAATTCCAGGCTGGTCTGATGTGTGAAGTGGCTCATCACAGCTAGGACCAGAGGTAGAAACAGGGTGAACCAGTTCTTGCTGGCTCACTGGCCTAGCCTGGAGCTGGAACAACACTTTCCTAGGACTCTGGGAAAAGTGGGAAGAAGTGGAAGGTTGTGTCAGAGTGGGTTGGGTTTTGACTGCTCACAAGGGTGCCCCTGAGCAAGTAAGCAGTGGATTCCAGGCCTAGAGCCAGAGAAGGGAGGTAGTGACAGTCTTGAAAATTTTCATGAACTCTATTAGTGAATATGAAAACTGGCATGGAGACTTAGAAGACTGAGAAGAAGATGTGACTACTTAGAATGACCTTGGGAAAATGGGTATGAACCAAGTTTTCCTCTTACAGTGTTGTCTTTTAAATTTCATTTATTTATTTTTATGTATTTTGCCCAGAAGATCCCCTGGAACTGGAGTTACAAATGGTTGTTAGATGCCATGTGGGTGCTGGGAACTGAACCCAGGTCCTCTGCAAGGATAGCCAGTGCTTTTAACTGCTGATCCATCTCTCCAGCCCCCTCATACAGTGTTATTTTTGTATCTTTCCTTTTTATTTAGTCTAATGAATTAAATATTAAGCCTCTATGTTTCATGACCTGGTAAAGAGTCCTTTTAAAAAAAAATCATTTGACTGGGCCTGCTTACCCAGCAGAAGAGCTTGCCACACAGAAGCCTGACACTTGAATTCAATTCCCTAGCAAAAAGCCATATGTATATCTGCAATCCCAGTGCTCCTACGGTGTGCTAGGATGTAGAGACAAGAGCATTGCTTGGAAGGTTTATCACTCAATTATTCTGGAGCCGGCAGCACAGCAGAACAAAGAGAGGCCAATCCTCCACGTGTGCAAGGAGACAACAGCCTCCCGAAAGTTGTTCTCTGATCTCCACCCATGTGCTGTGGCAGATACACACCTGCATTCACACACACCATACATACACACACAATGATAATAATAAATTAAAAATTAAAATTAAAATCACTCAATTTACTAAAATAAAGCAACGAGCATGCTGAAGTAAAAATAGTCAACGTGAGACTCTTCATATAGGCAGGGGGTTTGCCGATTACAGCTGCAGTGTCCCTTCAGGTCATTTTAGAAGAGCTGATATTTATTGCCCTCATCCTTAGCATGCCTGGCATATGCAGCCCCTAACTTCAGTGACACCAAGATACTGTTTAACTAGAATTTTTGTGGTACAGACTCTCCCATTATTTCACTCTCTTTTAGAATTCCAAATGCAGATCAAAAACCATTTCTCCATGGAAATAATTCTAATGCATATTAAAGTTAGTAGGACACACAGACTCTAGGCATTTTAATTTGTGGGATTCATTAAAGTTTATATCAGAAAAGTCCTCAATTCAAGTATAATTTTAAAAACATATAACTACAGCATTTCTGAATATTATAAGGTTACTTAGAAGTATGTCATGGCTATGACACTTAAAAGAAAATGAAGTCTCAGACCAAATGTCCTGAACATATGAGCATTCAAGCTGGGATAATGTACTCCAGCACCCATATCCAAAGGGCTTTTATATTTCTGACTGGCTGTATAAACCACTTAGACCTTCCACAAGTTCTATTTCAGCAATCAAAAATGGAATGTACACATTCAATTATTCAAAAGTTTAGTAAGCAAACACCAGGAGTAACTGTACATACCTTTAATCTCAGCATTCAGACGCAGAGGCAGGAGGATCTCTGTGATGTTGAGGCCAGCTTGGTCTATCTATACAGTGAGTTCTAAGCCAACTGGGACTACAAGAAGACCCTGTCTCAAACACCACCAACAGCAACCAAAAACGTTTAATAAATGTATTCAATATGTGGGAAGTTAATCTTACCAGAAAGCATATTTTGGAGAGTAGTTAAGTGAGAAGCCTGTGAGAGGCATATCCAAAAGAATGGTAACAAATTAGTATGTTTTTAATGCTTTAGATTTTATCAGTGTCACCGAGTTCTCTTAGGGTCCCTTGCTCCTGGTGGTATTAAAAAAACCATATAACACATCTTTATCTTAATTTTTCATAGTTTATACCCTGGGTAGGGGAAATAGAGTAACTCACAAAGGCAAACACCAGGAGCCCCACAGTGCTGAATAAGCGCCAGTGCTGGGATTAAAGGTGTGTGCCACCATGCCTGGCGCTTTCCTGGCGCCAGTGCTGAATAAGCGCCAGTGCTGGGATTAAAGGTGTGTGCCACCATGCCTGGCGCTTGCCTGGCGCTTATTTATATATTTTTATCATTCTTTTCAAAAATACTTTATTAATATAATTGGAGTAATGATGATTATTAACCTGATCACTTTCGTTAAATGTATAAACATGATTATTTTCTATGTTATTAGATATATTTCAGAAAAGTAACTTTACTTCTTTTGGGGGGATCTTTTTTGTAACTTTTAATCGTTACAAAATATTCTAAGATTTATCCTTATCAAATTACCAAAGGACAGAGAATACTTTTTTAGGGCTTTGCTGGCACAAGTACACCTGTCACAAACTCTTCCATAATACATTGTTGTGTGAACAAATGCCTTATCCCCCCCAAAAAATTCTCAGAAGTAAAAATTACTGAATCAAAGGAAATGAATATTTTGAGATTTTAGATACAAACTATCCACCTGCTGTCTATAAAGACTGTAAGTTTTAATGCCTTTCAACAAAAGTGTTTAGATTTTTCAAATGCATGAAAATAGAAAGAGTTCTTTGGTAGCTCTTTGCAAAAAAAAAAAAAGCCTATTTTCAATTTAGCAGTAGAAAAACATTTTGCTCTGCTTCTCTTTTGTCTCCAATTGTGATAACCATTTTCATAGTCACCTGATCAGTCCATTTCTCATATTTCTGCCTTCATCTATTATCTGCCCGTTTCTCTACAGGATTATCAAATTACGTGTAGTGTTTCAAAAGAGATTATTAAAGTATTAAACACTTTATTTTTGATTGTCATAACCTTAAACATATTTCTAAGGTTTTTCAATCCCTTTTAATTCTATTATTGATTTCATTTAGTTGAAACTTAAATTTTGAACACTGCACACCATTCTGGTCTTCCTTCATGATTTTTGTCTCTGTAATAATTTTAGAGACAGCTGAGTACTGCAAGATTATCTTACTATTTTTATACATCTTAAATTTTAAAAAATTTCCTGAATGTACCATCTGACTTTGCCGTTTAAAGAATTCTCTTGAATTTGATTTTTTGTGAATTTTATAAAATATTTATTCATCAAAATATGTATATGTGTGTGAATGTATACCAAGCATGTGCACAGAGGCAAGAAAGGGCGTCAGATCCACTGGAGCTGGAGTCGCAGGTGGTTGTGAGTCAGTACATACAGTTGCTGGGATCCAAAATTGGGTCCTCTGGTAGAATAGCATGTTCTTTTAACCTCTGAGCCATCTCTCGACCCCCATTTGTTACTTTTATTTTTACATTTAAGTCTTTAAATTTTTTAGGTCCTACTTAATGATTTCTAAACAATAAGTACTTTTTACCAGGAATTCTAAAGGTGTGATACTAATGCTATAAGCCCTTCATTTACCAAATAAAATCTTACCTCTGTTTTCATCTGTACTTGTTTATGACATTCTTAATAAATCTGATGTTGCATTCATTTCCCAGCTAACTTTGTACTCAAAACAGCTTCATCAATTATTTTATGTGCTTTTATTTTTTTCTTAATATTTGTGATTTCAAAACATCATCACTAAATATTTAAGCTAGGTGTCTTTCTTTTAAACCTTTTTAAAAAATATTTATATTTATCATCTCTGTGGGTGTACCACATGTGTACAGATGTCTGCAGAGGCCAGAAGAAGGTGTTGGATCTCCCAGAACTAGAGTTATAGGTGGTTATGATCCACTTGCTGTGGTTGCTGAGAAATGAAACAGGGTCCTCTGCCAGAGCAGCCAGCACTCTTAACCACTGACTCCCAAGATAAGTGTCTTTCAAATGCTGTTCCTTACAATGACTGATTCTTCTCAAACGGGCCATGCAGATGTTTTTGGTTTGTGTTTCCTTAGTTCAGCTTTAGTTGGTGTTTGGTCTCCTCTGTGATTCCTTGTTTTATGCTCTTGTTGTTTCTTTTGTTTTCTTCAACATAAGGATTTTTTGTTTCACTTACATAAACTGCATGTTTTAGAAGGCTTCTACACCTGTTCTACTACTGTTAACCTTTAATTGTTTTGAGCTTTCTCCTATACATACTGGATCTGTTATATAATCTGAAGTTTTATGTAGTAATTGCTGTTAGGTGATTTCACTGTTACATATTTAAATGTCTTCATTCTCATGTTCTGTATCAATAATTTTGACTTTATTTCTAGAGTCCCCGTCTTTCTGCTGACTCATGAAACTACGATGGCCGTTTATATCAGCCTGTCATTCAAGTTCTGACTTCATCTTTGTCAACTTGTATCATCAAATGAATTTTTTAGACAGTATAGCACATATGTATCCTTGTTACATACCAGCTCCTATAATTGAGTATGCTTTTGTCTTCCCCTATAATCAAATTATAAATTGATTGATCATATTAAGAGATTGCCTCAAAGCTTTATAAAACATGGCGTGCATCTTTGTCGTTTAAGAACCCATAAACACTTTGGTCATGGTCTTCTGTTCCCTGCAGGCATGTTGGAAGGAGTTGCACATTTGCTATTTTGCTTTCCTTTTGCAGATTCAAAATATGTCACAGTGAGATTCTGTTCTCTTTGTCCTTGGGCCTTTCAATTAGCACTTGCAAAGTAGTTTAATTGGTTATGGCTTTGATTATTGTCTTCTGTTTTTTATATTTTTATTCAGCAATAAAATTAATTCTTTCATTTCCTTGTTTCTTTCATTTGTCTTAGATTCACAGTGGGTGTGACAGCATGCACAAGATCTGTGTAAGCTCAAGCCAGAAAAAAACCCTAGCATGGAGGGGAGGAGATGGGCAAGAAGCCCCAGCCTTACCTGAGGAACTATTAGCAATTGATAGCTGCTGGGAGAGGAAGTACAAGTTTCTTTAAAGTCATGACCCCTGGTGGGTTGACCACACTCCAGGGGAAAAACCCACACCCAGGAGTATTTAGGAAACATAAATCGGGCTGAGTAGACTTACAATAAGACAAGATGAAGTTGAGGGGGTAGAGAGGTGGGGTGGATCTGAGAGGAGATGGAGGAGAGGGTTGAATATGATCACATCATTGTATGAAATTCTCAGAGAATTAATAAAAATATTTTTGAAAACACAAACAAAAAGAACCACTAGTTTTTACCCAGACCTGCCCTGATTTGCACCTGGCTTGCTCCTCAGTCTCTGGAGATCCTGGTGCTCCATGGCTGTGGGTGACAAACATCCTACGTTCTCTATGACAAATGTCTGGCTGCATAAGTTCCTAATCCTCTCCAGGAGGCAAATCACAACTCTAGGATAGAGACTCCTACATGACTCTGCACTGAACTTTGCCTTATTTTATTTACTGTCTTATAACTAACATCCTTGCTTGTGAGCTTGTTGGAAGCTTGTAAATTCTTTGCCACTCAGACACAGCCTGAGATTTGTATAGGAATTATATAAAATCATGTGCAGTCATTTTCTTGAGGTATCTCAACCTATGACGACTTCATCTGATAAAACTTTACTCTTCCTCTACATACAGCAGTCCTGAACAAAACAATCGTAATTTTTCTCCCAGGACTTTACAGTATAATCAAGAAAACTTTTTAAAGAACTAACTTCAAACACTGGCAAGACACTGAATACAGGGCATGAGATGTAACACAGTAGATTATTAATTTTATTGTATCCTAATATAGTTTGCTATGCTTTGTCAAGCATACTGTTACACATTAAAGTACATGATTTCTTTATAATCAAAGAACTATGATAGAACAAGCCTGTAACCTTACTTCAGAATTCTTCCCAAGACAATTTTTAAACATTGTTGACCATTGGCGAACCTATTTTAAATAACTGTAGGTGAATCCATTCTGTACTTAGAACAGAACTTTGAAAAGGTTCAACTCCAGAGCCTCTGTTAAATTTGCATTTTGATACGGCCTCACCATTTACTAGGAAAACTGCACAATTTATCATAGATTTATGAAGTGTTTGATCCCGAAACAAATCAGTATGTTTCAGCGTCTCTAGTACCATCACATTCTTGCCTGGTCTCAATCAAAGCCAGGTTTTTATTGCCAAGCTGTCCCTCTCTGTCTTTTGATAGAGCTTTAGCTTGTTAAATGCCGTTCACTCCTTTGCATCAAACTTTTTCTCTGCTTGATTCCTAAATCCCACATCATTTTTAGAACCTTCCTAACTCTTCCATGTGCCTTGTCAAATCTAATTGCAAGCAAACATTCAGGTAAGGATTGTGATAGAGCATGGCCAGTGTCAATCAAATCCAACACATTCATTCTGGAGTCTGACTACAGTAAATTAATAGTCACGTAGGTTTTCACAGCTGGTAATGACCCTCAGTATATGTGTCCATCAAAATTCTTCAGTGTGATTAAATTCTTCAGAAATTTTGAGATAAGTTCTCTTTACAAACTTATATTTGAACATCAAAAGAATAATATGATTGAGAGCTGATTATAGATTTCCCATGTGCTCAATAATGTATTTACCTTGCTAACAACAATATTTATGTTTTAATTGAGCTAGTAATGAATCACTCAACTACAACTGACAAATAAAAAAATCTGTTCTGTAGATCTGTAGACTTACCCTGATGTGCTTTGCCTCTGGCTGTATTTTAGGAAAGATTGCTGCCTATTTAGTTGTTGGGGCACACATTAAATATTAATCTCTCTATAAGTTGGTACAAAAAAGAAACCAATTTTCTATTTTCCTCAGTAGATCCTCAGATTTCTCATAATAAATAACAGTTGTCCAAAAACTATTGGTGGAATCAGTAAATACATTATTAAATAGGTTAATGAACAAATCAAGTCTCAGGATATGATTTTTGAGTCCTTAAGCCGAATCTTCCTCAAGTATGGGAATGCGGAATTTGCAACCAGATTATTCACTAGTGCTACTTCTTTCTTTTTTAGATTTTTATTTTTAATTATGTGTATATGTGGAGAGGGGTATGTACATGTGTAAGTGCAGGTATCTATGCAATGCAGAAGAGGGTATCAGACCTCCTGACCAGGAATTATAGACAGCTTGTAAGCCACCAGACCTGGGTCCTGGGAACCAAATCCAGGTCCTCTGCAAGAGCAGTACAAGCTATTAACAGCTTAGTCATCTCTCTAGCCTTAATAATTCTATATTTCTGAACCACCATTTTGGTTCGCACTTAAGTCCTTACTTAATGTTCAATTGTCAGAAATCTTTGCTCTCAACTTATCTAAATCTTTTTATTACTTAAACCATACCCACCTTGTGAACTGAAATGGTAGCCTTGATTTTATTCTCAGTTCACAGATATCTGACTCCTCTGTGGGGCATTTTGAAACTTCAAAAATAGTCATCCAAGAAATAGATCCGGTTGGGTCTTAAACATTTCCTGTGGAGAGTTTTTTTGAAAATATTCTCCACTATTCTTTCCTTTTTTCCCATCATGGACAAAATTTAGCATGTAAACAAAAATAATCTCAGTTTTTATATTGTGAGAAATATCAGAATATAATACAGGATCCAAACATAGACCATACTCTGTCCTCTAAGAAACTTCAGGGGTTCATCTGACAGAGAAACTGATTAGGATATCTCTGTATGCCCTTGGTGAATAATATTAAAAATGTAAGTAGATTCCTGAATATTTCAAAGCATTATAAATTTAGCAACTTAACTTTTTTTTTTTTTTAATGTGAGGAGAGTTTGCAAGATCTTTCCAACGAGGTGTCAAAAAGTCGTTGTTAATTTCTTGGATGAAGTCTGATCAAGCCTGAACAAGTCTCACTAAGAATGTAGACTTAAAGCAAGTGCTTGTCTTCATCCCTTCCAATATCTCCCAACAAAAAATATTACACAAAAAGCTCATTATATCAGAGAAAATAGTCAAACCAATGGTAAGAGATTTTTAAGAAACACTCAAAAGGTAGATACAAAGTGAAACCCTGTGTACAGAGTGAGAACAGCAGCATAAAATATGAAAATGAGGAGATATTAAAGGAAAGAGGGCATTTGTCTGCCCCACTTCATAGAGATTCCAGACTCAAAGAGGGGAGTACAGAGACAGACAAAGGAGAAAATGGCTATGATTCAGAAATCGTTCCAGGACCCGTGCCTTACATATGAGATCTTGTCTATGTCCACTCCTAAGGCAACCTCCGTTGTTGCTTGTCAATACCCAATGCATTTATCAAACTAGTACTGAAATATCTGGATAATGGAATAGTTTCAGATCTCCAGAGGTCTGCTCATCCGGGCTTGTCAGAGGCCTCAGCTGTATCCCTATACATTCTCAAGTAAAGATTAAGGAAATGTCACAGAGCCAGGAAACTGAGCTTCAAATTCATAATCTTCATCATTTTTTGATGGGTTCTCAACAGCTTGCCTACATTCAAACTGCATCCTGTAAGTACTTTTCTCCAGTACTATAGGAAACTACATAAATCATAGTTCATTTTTATCAATCAAACGAATATTGTGAGAGAGTGTGGTTAGTTCTTCATCATTTAATTATGGTGCATATTATCACAGATCTCAAATTCCTTTAAATGAAGTGTTGTACAATAGAAAACCTTCCAGATGAACAAGAAACATTAAGATTTTAATAACCTCAGACAGAGTATTTATCCAGAAGGATACCTCAAATGAAATCTCATTAAATACCTCAGCATTCAACAAAGTTGCTTAATGATACGCAAAACAAAATATACATCTTTCTTTTTGAATAGCACAATCCTGTATAACTATTTATTTAGTATGTTATTGAAATTTTCATAGGTACTTTAATAAAACATTCAGTATTTATTAAAGGAATTAGTTCTAAGAATTTATTATGGTCAAGAGTGTGCCTGGGTGTTGGAATAAGAATAATCCATTTAGAATTCCTATTTAACTATTCAGGAGCTTTTAGCCTTGAACAAAATGCATAATCTTACCAAGTTTCTTTAGTTGAAACATCCAAATGGGGATTACTGCTCAGAGTTTTTATTTACAAACAACAGAGACCAACTCTGGCTAATCCAAACAGAAAAGGAATGTAATGGAAGGGTTCTGGATGACTAGAAACCTGGAAAGTAGCCCTGATACAGAGAAGAGTTAGACATCAGTGGTGGTAAGATCCAAACACAGATCATACACAGCCACTTTCCGCTCAGGACGGCATCAGTGGACTGAACTATAAGGTATTTCAGATGCAGGAAGTTAATTCAGATATCCGAATCATTACCGAGATGGGGATACCGGCTGGTCCTGCTCTCCACCTGCCTTGGAATGTCTGAGAATAAGCATAATGGCTAATAGTTTTGAAAGACCTACCAATGACTGGAACCTTTTGGAATTCCCTATTGATAATGATCCCCCACATTCCACACAAAGTAATTCACTTTTATCAACTAATAAATTTGTTCATTTTGAGCAAGTCAATGAGAAACAAACTATAATTGGCTTCATTGTATGGACTGGGAAACCCAGGCACAGAAATGTTAAGTTATATGCCAATACTGGTGAGCATTATGCTAGATTTAAGCCCATTCTTTACACAAAGTCCTGCGACTTCTCTGGCAATTAACAAACCAACCACACAGATTAACAGTGTGTCAGCGCGCAGCACCTGATTGGTAGTCATATGAGAATGTGAGTTTCTCCTCAGTGCTCCAGGGAATGTGGAAAACTGATCATCAGCTGTCTTGTAATGGTTTGCTGACGTATTTATATTTCAGAAATATGTTCTCTGTTAAGAATGATCACACTGTCTCTTTCTCACAAGACTCAGTATCTGCAGATGCAGATTCCACAGACAATTGGGAAACAGTAACAAAGTGAAAAAGAATTCTTTAGGGCTTCCTTATCCATTTTACATCACGCACTCAGAGAAGAGTAGTGTTCTTACAGCCAAATAGTGAAACATGCCAGGAATTCCAAATTTCCCGATGAATCAGCACCTCAGGTAATCTCTAAGTCATGCACAGTAAATCAGTATGAATACAAAGCACTACTGTGTGCCTTAGAGAATTCTCTCAAGTATCAATAATAACATCTGAAATTGTTATTTTATAAAATATTCTTTCCTCTTTAAAATATCACCACTATACCCAGGCTGGGTATAGTGGTGCATGCCTTTAATCCAGGCACTTGGAAGGCCAAGGAAGGAAGATTCCTGTGAAATGGAGGTCATTCTGGCAGTCTGGGATGGTCTACATAGCAAGTTCCAGGCTAGCTGAGGTTACGTAGTGAGACCCTGTTTCAACGACAACAAAAAAGCAAAATGAACGAACGAGCAAACAAAAACAAAAAGATGAGTAACCAAACTTGTCAAGCCTTCTGCTTATTTCATGTACATGGATTTTCAGATTCTTGGAAGTAACACTTTCAAAATATATCGCAGGCAGGTTAACTATTAACAGGGAGGTTATAAGACAGAGAACAGCTTATAGCCAATGTGTTGGGACACTGGTCAGTGATGTTGAGGTCTACTTCCCATGAGTCATTTTTACACTCTGGAGGGGAGCAGTGTAGAAGCTCACAGAAGGCAGTGTAGGAAATGTTGATTTACGTAATTAGGCTTCTCTGCCTCTCTGTGCCTCTGAACTCCACTACACTAACTGCCTTATCTCTTCACAAATGTGTAAACTTGTCTTACCACTGGCCTTTGCCTGAAGCAAGAGGACCTTCCTTCTATCCAAGAAACCAGCAGCTCAAGTCATGAGGGCAATAATGGAGGATTCTCGGCAATCTATACCTCTGGCTAGCTGTGCAACCAGATCTGGGAAAGTATCACTCGTGAGAACCCAACTTCACTGAGGCGTGGACTCAGTCCTTTCATAGCACCTTGATTGATAGCTAAAGGTCTTTGTAACAGCAGAGACTTTGCTATGACTGAATAAAATGGAAGCCAGAAAAATCAAGTCATGCTTTAGAATTAATCTTAAGAGAATAAACTGCTCTTAGTGACACATTGTAAGCCAAAATTAAATTATTCTGTTAGCAACATAAAGACAAAAGAGATTTGATGGTCTAGAAATAACCTCTTCCATTAGTGAGAATATTTTAGGTAAAATATTTAATTGATCTCTTTCAAAATTTCTCTTCATGTTAAAAGCCGCTGATGTAAATAGCTACGTGAATCCTTTTTAATACTAAGAGAAAAAGAAGACAGATCTATAATATGAAGTCAGCTGTGTCCTATGAGCCCTCAGATCACTTAAACATGCAAATTAAAATGCATGTAGGTCCCCAAACAAACACTGCTGCTTTATTAGAATCTCAAATGACTCTAGAAAAATTCAGATTCAATTAAAGTAAGATATGTCTATCCCAAAGTGCAAAAGGATTATTAATAATGCATCAGAGAACTCTCTGGACAGCTCTAGTTTTTTGAAGGCAGGGTCCCATCGCCTGCTTTGCAGTGTTTTGATTTACATTTTCACACATAACAGCTTTGCATCACCCAGAGTATCCCAAGCCCAGCCAAACAAGAGAGAGAGCATCTGTAGAGTTTCCCTGGGAACCGTCATGGGTGACTTCACTAGTGGAAGGCCATGTGATAATCACAGCCACTAAGAAACAAGTTTCACCTCCACCCATAGGAACCAATAGGGAAACTCACATTAAACGAGGCAGGTGAACAAATTCCAGTTTGCGCTTCGTTATTAGCATTCATTAGTGTACCTTTTCTTAAATATTCGACAGTGAATTTTATGAATTCCATTGATTTTTTTAATAATTGTTATTTTAGGAGGAAAATATATACTACTAATAACAAGAACACGCTCAATTCTTGAACACCTCCCTTCGAATCCCCTAACCTTCCCTCCAAGTTGACTTCAGGATCTCCTGTCTTGAAAGGTGCCCCAGCTGTTGCTGTCACAGACTCTGTTTCCCTCTCTCCACCTTCTTTGCTATGGGGGTCTCTGTCCTGCAGGATCCCTGTGCCTACGCATTCTCATCTTTACCCTGAGGTGGACACAAGGCTGATCCTGTCAGAGTCTGTGTCCTGAGGTGAGTGCAGTGTCACTACACACACACACACACACACACACACACACACACACACACACTCACACTCACACTTACTTATGTAGAGCCCAACAGGTGACTTGGATTTATGGCTAAACCATATGACATTTCATATAGAGACAGAATTAGAGCTCTGATATTTGACTATGACATAATGACAGCACTCTACCAATCTCAGGAAAAAGAATTCTAGCTTCTGCATGGGTCCCCATAGATGTTCATGTTCATAGACCCATGTGAGCCTTCATGTGTGTCTATGCATTTGTGAATGTGTATTGTTCTCTTCTCACTGTAATTTCTCTCCCCCATAATGCCATCCACACTCAGCTTCAGATACCCCTGGGAAGAAGGAATCACAGGTGTCCATCTACTGCCCACTGAACTCCTCTGAGATGTAGCCTTATCTGTTCAATGTAATCTCAGACTCAGAATGTCCAAGCTGAGCACAGAACAGATCGCCTGCTGCTTCGTCTTCACACACAGCAGGGTAGGAATATGGGAGCCATCTGTCCCTTTAGGTGATTCCCACCAGATAACCACTGACTGTAAAGCACAGAACTAAGAGTCATATTTTCCTCCGCTTTGACTCTCCAAACCCAGTGCATGATCCACCAAGTACTACAATCTAACAGGTATTTTTTTTTCTGGCCTAGTCCATTATCCCCTTGTATGATAGCCCAGAACAGATTCTGAATAAGATGTTTTCCATCATGGTAAAGCAAGAATTCAAGCAAGGTTAGGAAAATATAATAAAAAACACCCCATATCCTAAATGTGCCAGGAAATGTTCGAGGACCACTATCTCTCTAAGGTTTATTGTGGAATGTCAAAACCAGCTGGAACCTCCAACCTTCAGCTTATCATCTCCCTCCTGCCTGTAGATGACTATGAGGTTGATGAACATGAGAAATTTTATCACTGAAAGCGTTCTGTAGCTTTGTGATACACTGGTCAACCTTGTTGATACAACGACTACCCCCATAAAGTCAAATAAAGTAAAATCCAAGAAAATTCCTGACAGGCTAGAAGATACCTCCTCATTGCCTTTACTTTTTCTGATAGACTTGTTTATATGCATCTGGTCATAAGTTGAGTGAAGAAAAACAGAACTAGAAAATGTTATCAAATTAGAGCTGCACCCTGGAAACAACCTGAATTCCCACAATTGTTTGGACATAGATGAGTGAAGCCCCATGGGTCCAGTAGAGAGAAGGTTCAGGTCCTTTGGTATGAGCCATGCAGTCAGCACCTTCTTCAGGAAGGCTGGCTGCTCATGGAGGAAGAGCACACAGCAAGAAGATGGAGGTGGGAGAAAACACAGTGGAGGACTGAACAACACAGAGGCTCTTGAAGTGCAGTGGACAGACACACCTGTGGCTCGTGAAAATGGTACTAGAAGACTGTACCCCTGGAGTTTCTTCAGCCACTGGAATTCAGCAAAGCAACAATGTGTTCAGAAGAATATGACGCCATCCCCAACTGAAGACAAGGAGTTTGACTCCTTCTCCCTCAATCTCTTCTGGAGGTTTTCAGCATGCCAAAGGAGGAGGGTTGATGGATGGGGACAATAGGGAAATTCACATGGCATCCTGTCCTCATTGAAGGGTTTTAGGCAAAAGCAGGGACTAAAATAAGAGGAAGAGAGAAAGCAAGTCTGAACGTAATATAGGGTTGGTACTTGAAATAGGCCCAGCCTGCTCAGGCTAAATGACTCGAGATAAGTGTGCAATAGGAATGGATCTATCTCGATGTCACCAAGGGACAGCAAAACATGCCGTGACAAGATTTATTTAAAAGGAGTAATAGAATAAAGTAAAAAACAAGTTATCTTTCAAATTTAAGCTTAATAAAGTGTCAACCATTGAATAAACTAGATTAAAAAAAAAACTGCCATCATCTTTCAAGTACTCTTCCCTATTATATCATTATAGGTCTACCAACATCCACTCTAGTTACCTTCAAATATTATATATATATA